>NC_092340.1:266730000-267030000 GCF_046630445.1 Rutidosis leptorrhynchoides | reverse complement strand
ATTAAATCAATGAGGTGTCGTTTAGTTAATATAAAGCCCATTAATATCCCATAGTCTAATTTCCACAAGTGTCGTTCTTTTGTCCAAACCCCAATTATGGTACAAAGCCCAATTACCCCGTCTTAATATTTTAGTCCAACATCATGATTACTTCGTCTTAAATAAGCATAATAATAACTTAGCTACGAGACATTAAATTAAAAATAACATTAACCATAACTTACAGTGATTAAAAATAGCGTAGCGTTACACGGACAGAATTTTAACTTACACCCTTACAACATTCGCTATCATACCCCTATTATTAGAATTTAAAATTAAAATTAAAATTAAAATATAATATATATATATATATATATATATATATATATATATATATATATATATATATATATATATATATATATATATATATATATATATATATATATATATATATATATATATATATTTACGTATGAAGGAAGAAGAGAAAAAGATGGATATAATCGATCACCAAACTGCGAATTTATAGGGGTGTGGCCTGTCACCTACTGCCATGCGATCGCATGGATTTTTGCCTTCCAGGCCATGCGATCGCATGGCCCCTTTTTCCAGCTCACAAGAGTTTGGCTACTAGCTTGCCGACGGTTTTTATTATAATATATAATATATAAATAATTTATATAATTATTTAAATATTATATTTTATTCTTGTGCATAGTTGACTTGTAATTTTTAGTCCGTTGTGTCGAGCGTTGAGAGTTGACTTTGGTCCCGGTTCCGGATTTTCGAACGTCCTTGAGTACAATTTAATATCTTGTATTTTGCGTTTCACATCTTGTACTCTTGTAATTTTGAGACGTTTCTCATCAATAATTTGAACCACTTTGATTGTACTTTGTACTTTTGAGCTTTTTGGTCGTTTGCGTCTTCAATTCGTCGAATCTGTCTTTTGTCTTCACCTTTTATTATTTAAACGAATATCACTTGTAAATAGGACAATTGCAACTAAAATCTTGTCTTTCTTGAGGGATAATGCTATGAAATATATGTTCGTTTTTAGCATTATCAGATTGTTAGTCCTGTATAACAAAGAAAACAAAGAATAGGATTCAATGGCTTTTGGTGGCAGAATTTCAATTTTATTTGAAACGATATCGTAATACTGGAAAACAAAAAGAACTTGCAGCTTTAAAAATTGTGTCTTTGTTTTATGGGACTTATATCAAGAATGACTACTAACAACTCTTGATTTTATGTGTGCTGTATGTATATTCAAAAGGTCAACAATTCCTTTGATTTATATTTATGGATTTAGTAAACCTAAACCATACATGTGCATGGGTCAAAGAACTCTTATTGTTTTTGTTTGGCCTTATGCAATCAGCAACCACAAAGATTATATATTTCATATAACCTTAACTAAATTAATATCATTCAATAATTGTGTTCATCAACTCGTTAAATTTATTTATATTTAATTAAATCATATTTAATTAAACTATACTTTTCAAATTATATGTTATAATTATATATCAACGACATATAATAATTGGTGACTATAAATATGTATATACGGTATATACATATAACCGGATATCTAAGTGCCCATTATGTGTGACCCTGTAAGCTTGTATATAAGTCAGGCCCGGATATTGGGCTGTGCGGCCCGTTCCATCGTACAGGGCCCATCTTCACTTGGGGCGAAAAAAAAAAATAGTCCAATAACTTCTACCCAGGTTCAGTTTTTATTTATTTATTAAAGTTTTACAAAATAAAATTGAAAAGCCGCTACAGTGCCTCAACTTCTCAAATCAATACGGTGTATTTTGTTTGCTTCGAAACCAGCGCCACTGACCAGTCCTTGTCTCCTTGAATTCATTAATCAGTAAAAGGTGTTATATTGTATCTTTCTTGTTATATTTATATTTATATTTATTTATTTATTGATTTGTGTATATATATTTTATCGATTTAAAGACTAATATCTATTTCTAATTTTCTATTTTCTAATTTAGTAATTTTAAAACAGTTAACAGCATAGTAACATGTGTAACATCCCGCATTTTTCCGTTAAATTATTTTAACGCCCGTCTTTTTCTTTTAAATAATGCCCTTCGTATCTAGATTCGTATCCTTGTTAAGTAACATTTTAAATATTCTCGTTATCGGATTATAACGTCTCCCGTACTCCCGTGTAATTTAAAATATTCGTTCGGTTAACTCTCGCACCCGATTACAAACTAAAGGGACTAGTTTTGCCAAAAAGACAAAGAGGTGACTAGCACTTTGACTAGTCAACCTCCTCCCCATCTTTCTTTTATTTTCTTTTCCATTTTCTTCTCATACTTCTCCATTTTCTTTCAATCTTTCAAAAAGCAATTCATCATCTAATTTTGATTTAGGAAGCTCACAACAAATCCGACTACATATTCTTGATCCTCGTTTCATCCTCTTCGATTTGATACCAACCTCATCCATTTTGGGTAACTTTCTAAAATCACTAATTTTATGTGTTCTTGAGATTTTGAGTTATAAAGTTATTAATTAGTGTCTATGGCTCATTGTGATGTCGTGTATGTAAATTGTATGCTCGATTCGTTGTTTTTGGTGTAACTAGTTCAATATGAAAATTACTTGCTAAATCCTTGATTTTGGATGATCAAATGTTGTTAGATTGTTAAAGTGCATGTTTTAAAAGTGTTACTAGTATCATTAGCTTCGGTTTGATGTATAGGTTGATTAAGGAAACTCCAAGAACATGATTAATGATTTTGTGAACTTGGATTAGGGTTTGATAAGCTTTACATGAACTTTTGATGCGTCAAATGCTATGAGATATTGTTGTTAAGTGTTTTGTTGCAATGTGTGTTTGATTACCTTCGAAACGGCATAACATACATGTAAATTGGTTGCCCGAATCATAAAATGCGTTTTTGGAACTTGAACTTAGATTATGAATGTTTAATTTCGGTTTTTGGTTGTTATAAGTGCAAGTTTGATTGATGATATGTGTTTAGTTGCATTCCTCGTCAAAATACCTTTCCAACGATGTATGATAGGCGTTATAAGTGTTTACGGGTCAAGAGTTGTGTTTGAATTGGTTTTGGCTCGTGCATATTTGTGGAAAACAGAAACAGACCTGTACAGGGGGTGGCGCGGCGCGCCCCTTACCCGCGCGGCGCGCAGAATAGGCTGAACAGATTCTGACCTCCTTGTCCATTTACACGCGAAATGTTTGACTAGCTACCGACCTCCGATTCACATGAAACTTGTTCTAATATACTTATATATGAATATTTAGCATAGAAAAATAGTCCGGGACCCGACCCGAACATGTTGACTTTTTCGTTGACTTTGACCCGACCAAGTTTGACTTTTTGTCAAACTTAACCAATTAATTATGCAATCTTCCTAACATGCTTTTATACTTGTATCTTGCATGAAACTTGACAATTTGCTTCACATGCTATATTAATCGAGTCGTATCGAGCCATAGGACTAATTGAACACATTTCACCCGACCTTGTGTCGTAACCGGTTAATTGATATAACTTACTTGTTTAGGTTAAGGCTAAGCAACTTTCATGCACACGTTTACTTTGTGAAGTACATTTATACTCGTGCACTCGAGGTGAGATCATAGTCCCACCTTTTCAACAATTTTTATTCTTTTAAATTGTGGGCTGAGAAACATATACATTACATATTTATATACATTTCACATGTATATATACTTTTCATACTTTTATACTTTGAACACAAATACGAATACAAAGATACAGACGAGTTAGAACAAAAGTCCTTAATCCAATTATCATTAGTTCCACTTGCAGGGTGTAAGTGTAAACGAGTGATTATGTTGTGTGGCCATACGGGTTTAACGAACCCTCATTCAGACGGTTCGCTACCGTTAGTGGATGAAATATAATTTCAACGTGCATAGTGTATGTTCTAACACTATATTCAAAATTCAGAGGGAAGATTCAGTTAAGTTTTGGTAATTGGGTGCTCGTGATACAGACAACATCCTTTGGGATGTATACGCTTGATATTCACTTTATACTAAATCTTGTGGTTTACAAACACATCTTTAGAGATGTATACGCCTTGATACTAAACCTTGTGATTCAAAATATACTTTTACAAATACATTTATGATCTCACCAACGTTTTCGTTGACAGATTTCTATGTTTTTCTCAGGTCTTGCACGATATGTGATACATGCTTCCGCTCATTATTTGATACTTGCATTGGATGTCGAGTATACATGCTTTTCGTGGAACGTCTTTTGACTTTACTTTAAACTGTGTCGCCTGGATTTCAATCGTACTTATAACGTTGTAACTTAACTTTTGGTTGAACAATTCTTGTAAACTTTGAAACAATCTTTATTTTGAAATGAAAGCGACATATTTTGGTCAAACGTTATCTTAAAGACTTAAAATCAGGTAATGGGACCCACGTAGCCGACGCCGTCACTTGACGATTTGTCGGGGTCGCTACAGTTGGTATCAGAGCCTTGGTTGTAGGGATTTAGAGTTCATTTGTGTCCACCACGAGTCATAAGGTACATAGGTGAATCTAGACTACAACCGGCATATAGACTGAAGTAGGAATTACTTGACTATTTGTGCATTTATACTCGAACTCTTCTATCATATCTAACTCGTATTCGATCTTGATCTTACATGGATAAATTTTGTTGATGCGCCACCTTGACTTTATGAAGTAATGTTAAATGCACATGAGAATCAGGGTAATATAATTTCCGGGATTATATTACGGTGATTCACATGGACGTTCCGACATTATGACATAAAGAATTTAGGGCGAGTCAAGGAAAATTTTCTCTCTATCCTTAATCCATACTCCGGTTAGTATTGTTGAAAATACTAACCAACGATATTCTTGTGTCTTGAAGGAACAATGGCTCCTCGTCGTGTACGCCGCAATGAAACTCCCGAACAAGCTCTCGAACGGATGATAGCTACCGCCGTAGATGCGGCCATGGCCGGTCACTCATCCAACAACAATAATAATAACAACCACAACAACAACAACAATGGAGCCGAAAACTCAAACGAGGGATGCTCCTATAAAGCTTTCATGGGGTGCAAACCTCACACTTTTGATGGAACCGGGGGACCGGTCGTGCTCACCCGATGGTTTGAGCAAACGGAAGCCGTCTTTAGCATAAGCGGTTGTCGGGACCAAGACAAGGTCAAATACTCCACTCACACTTTCTCCGAAATTGCTCTAACATGGTGGAACACCTATGTTCAATCGGTGGGTACCGATGAAGCTCATGCCCTCTCTTGGGCCGATCTAAAGGAAAAGATGATTGTTGAATATTTTCCGCGGGAAGAAACCCGAAAGCTCGAGGAAGAACTAAGAGCTTTGAAAGCGGTCGGAAACGATCTTAAGGCTTATAATCAACGCTTCGCCGAACTATCCTTGATGTGTCCTAATCTTGTTAACCCCGAATCTCAAAGGATTGAGCTCTACATGCTCGGTCTTCCAAAAAGCATCAAACAAGGGGTGATGTCATCCAAACCCACTACTCATCAAGCCGCTATGAACATGGCTCGCCAACTAATTGAAACGGTTGACGAAATCGTAGTTCCGGCACCTAAGGCCGAGGATAAATCGGGCGGCAACAAAAGGAAGTGGGAACCCTCTCAATCAAGCAACAACAACTTTGCAAAGAAGCCTTACACCTCCGACGGCAAGAAAGGTTATACCGGACACCTACCGTATTGTAACGAGTGCTACAAACATCATTTAGGCGAATGTGGCAAACCATTTTGCTTGAAGTGTCAAAGAAGTGGCCATGTAGCCCACGATTGTAGGAATACCGCTCCCGTCGCCCAAAAGGAGCACAATGCACCCAAGACGGGTGTTTGTTTTGAATGTGGCCAACCGGGTCATTTTAGGAGTGCGTGCCCAAATAAGAAAATCAACCCCAACGCACGCCGTTAAACTTTCAACATCAACGCCTAGGATGCCCGAGACGACGATGGACTAGTCACGGGTATGTTTGTTCTCGAAATTCTCACGTTTCATGTTTATTCGATTCGGTTACCGTTAGACATTTTATAAACAAGTCTTTGACTCGTGCTCTTTACATTCCATTTTTTTCCCTAGACACTACTTAGGCAATTTAAGTGACCAACGGAAAATATTGTGTGCCTATAAATTTTATTGGAGGATATACGTTAAGACTTTTGACTTGACACCTATAGAACTAGGGAGCTCGAAACCTATTCGTTAAAAAAAAAAAAAAAAAAAAAAAAAATGTTTCCCCATCATCTTGTATAGATTATTGTGAACTGAGTAATTTTCGGTTGGAAACCGATACCCTCTCCCTCGCATCCATGACCTCATGATTTCTTGCATGAATCCCGTGTGTATTCCAAAACGACCTCCGTTCCGGTTATCATCAATTGGGGGTTAAGTGAGACGATGTCTCCTAAGCCATTTCCGAACTCGCAACGTTAGTTGTAAATCTCTCTTAGTACCGTTTGATTTATTTAGGACTCCGTCCGTATTCATGAACCTCCTAAATCACGTATGCAACTTATCTAGACAAATCTGTTATCACAATTATAGATGACATCTTAACTTATTTAAGTAAAGAAGGAAAACGAACAACATCACCATCTTACGCTCGAACTTTTGAGAAAAGAGCAACTCTATACCAAATTCTCCGAGTGAGAATTTCTGTTGAACGAAGTCCAATTTCTAGACCATGATGTTAATGGTCAAGGCATTACAATCAATCTCGAAATCAAGCCACATGTAATCAGGAAACTCTCCCCACTCAGACTTGTATTCGTAAAATCTTAGATCTCGTCTGTTACTACCGAAGATTCATTTCTGACTTTTCTCGTGTTACACGACTTTTAAACTCGTTAACTCACTAAGGAAAAACTATAAACCTCTCCGTGTTCGAGCCTTGAGCGTGATTCTTCACACCAACATTTCTAGTTAAATTCGTTATTTTGCACGAAGAAGTCAAATACTAAATTGTGGATCCGATCAACTTCCTCATCATCACGTACCACACTACATACCTCTGTTATTTCACCGTTACCGTCTGATATTACTGGAACTTAAGATAACACACAATCCAACGATACTTCACTCTTCTTTGACTTAACGCCCTTGTGTTTCTGATAATCGGTCAACTATTATTCAACCCCGAACTATACAACCACGTATACTATCTCGTCTCTCTTTCAGACTTCAACTTTTTACAACTAGAGGCACGATATGGCAACCTCGAGGTGTAAGCTCATCCAATTCTAAGTCCTCATCTCACTCCTATCTTTATCGCTCGCATTTTCGTTTAAAGAAACTCCTTGTAACATTTCTCCATGGATAGGGAAATTCCTCATATTACATTAGTATTCGCCATGAGGGTGAATAGTCCCAACGAACATTTTTTGAACCCTAACTAACTTGTTCAAACGTATCTTAAGAGATTCTATTCCAACACGGTGTATCCTTGTCAAATATTCCGTATCGAAATACTCGTTTCACTTCTAGTTTTACAAGGAACCTTGGGAACCCGCTTAGACATGAGTACCGCGTATCATCCAAAACCCGACGGACCGAACAAACATACGATTTAAGTCTTGAAAACCATAATACGAATTTGTATTACCAACTTCAAATTTACTTGAGGAAAGTATTTTCCTTAACCGAATCCTCATACTACAATGATTTTCATTCGAGTTTTAACGTCACACCTTTTGAAACCACATGTGACCGGAAACGTCATTCTCCTTTGTCGAACCAAGTAAACGATGATCAATTCACCGGGGCCGAGGTTATTCATGAGCAACCGAGAGAATTTATTCATATTCAGGTAAAACCCTACGCGACTCGTAATCACCAAGAGCTACGCCGATGTTAGACGTAAACATTTCAAATTCCACGTGGGAAACCGCGTCACGTTAAGAGTCGCACCTTGGAAAGGTGCAATCCGTTTCGGGAAACGTAGGAAGCTAAATCCGCGATATTTTGATCCTTTAAATTCTTGGGGTGTTTTGGACCCGTCGCTAACCGTTTAGACTTTTCCGACTCATTTTGGGTCTCCGTTTATCCTACATTCGATGTATCAACTCAAAGACGCGTTTTGCGAAACGAGAACTTGTTATCTCCTTTGATGAACTCACTATCGACGATAACCCTCACTTCCTAGGAGGACCGGTTGAAACCATAAATCGTGAAGCCAAACCTTAAAACATCGTATGATCCCGACCGTCAAAATTCGTTGAAATACCCTAGAACGTACTTCTCCCTCACTCGTAGAATTGGCAACGCAAGATCTCGAGGAAGAAACAACGACTACTACTTCCAACTAAATTTCGGGACGAAATTTCTTTTGAGGTGTGGATAATGTAACATCTCGCATTTTTCCGTTAAATTATTTTAACGCCCGTCTTTTTCTTTTAAATAATGCCCTTCGTATCTAGATTCGTATCCTTGTTAAGTAACATTTTAAATATTCTCGTTATCGGATTATAACGTCTCCCGTACTCCCGTGTAATTTAAAATATTCGTTCGGTTAACTCTCGCACCCGATTACAAACTAAAGGGACTAGTTTTGCCAAAAAGACAAAGAGGTGACTAGCACTTTGACTAGTCAACCTCCTCCCCATCTTTCTTTTATTTTCTTTTCCATTTTCTTCTCATACTTCTCCATTTTCTTTCAATCTTTCAAAAAGCAATTCATCATCTAATTTTGATTTAGGAAGCTCACAACAAATCCGACTACATATTCTTGATCCTCGTTTCATCCTCTTCGATTTGATACCAACCTCATCCATTTTGGGTAACTTTCTAAAATCACTAATTTTATGTGTTCTTGAGATTTTGAGTTATAAAGTTATTAATTAGTGTCTATGGCTCATTGTGATGTCGTGTATGTAAATTGTATGCTCGATTCGTTGTTTTTGGTGTAACTAGTTCAATATGAAAATTACTTGCTAAATCCTTGATTTTGGATGATCAAATGTTGTTAGATTGTTAAAGTGCATGTTTTAAAAGTGTTACTAGTATCATTAGCTTCGGTTTGATGTATAGGTTGATTAAGGAAACTCCAAGAACATGATTAATGATTTTGTGAACTTGGATTAGGGTTTGATAAGCTTTACATGAACTTTTGATGCGTCAAATGCTATGAGATATTGTTGTTAAGTGTTTTGTTGCAATGTGTGTTTGATTACCTTCGAAACGGCATAACATACATGTAAATTGGTTGCCCGAATCATAAAATGCGTTTTTGGAACTTGAACTTAGATTATGAATGTTTAATTTCGGTTTTTGGTTGTTATAAGTGCAAGTTTGATTGATGATATGTGTTTAGTTGCATTCCTCGTCAAAATACCTTTCCAACGATGTATGATAGGCGTTATAAGTGTTTACGGGTCAAGAGTTGTGTTTGAATTGGTTTTGGCTCGTGCATATTTGTGGAAAACAGAAACAGACCTGTACAGGGGGTGGCGCGGCGCGCCCCTTACCCGCGCGGCGCGCAGAATAGGCTGAACAGATTCTGACCTCCTTGTCCATTTACACGCGAAATGTTTGACTAGCTACCGACCTCCGATTCACATGAAACTTGTTCTAATATACTTATATATGAATATTTAGCATAGAAAAATAGTCCGGGACCCGACCCGAACATGTTGACTTTTTCGTTGACTTTGACCCGACCAAGTTTGACTTTTTGTCAAACTTAACCAATTAATTATGCAATCTTCCTAACATGCTTTTATACTTGTATCTTGCATGAAACTTGACAATTTGCTTCACATGCTATATTAATCGAGTCGTATCGAGCCATAGGACTAATTGAACACATTTCACCCGACCTTGTGTCGTAACCGGTTAATTGATATAACTTACTTGTTTAGGTTAAGGCTAAGCAACTTTCATGCACACGTTTACTTTGTGAAGTACATTTATACTCGTGCACTCGAGGTGAGATCATAGTCCCACCTTTTCAACAATTTTTATTCTTTTAAATTGTGGGCTGAGAAACATATACATTACATATTTATATACATTTCACATGTATATATACTTTTCATACTTTTATACTTTGAACACAAATACGAATACAAAGATACAGACGAGTTAGAACAAAAGTCCTTAATCCAATTATCATTAGTTCCACTTGCAGGGTGTAAGTGTAAACGAGTGATTATGTTGTGTGGCCATACGGGTTTAACGAACCCTCATTCAGACGGTTCGCTACCGTTAGTGGATGAAATATAATTTCAACGTGCATAGTGTATGTTCTAACACTATATTCAAAATTCAGAGGGAAGATTCAGTTAAGTTTTGGTAATTGGGTGCTCGTGATACAGACAACATCCTTTGGGATGTATACGCTTGATATTCACTTTATACTAAATCTTGTGGTTTACAAACACATCTTTAGAGATGTATACGCCTTGATACTAAACCTTGTGATTCAAAATATACTTTTACAAATACATTTATGATCTCACCAACGTTTTCGTTGACAGATTTCTATGTTTTTCTCAGGTCTTGCACGATATGTGATACATGCTTCCGCTCATTATTTGATACTTGCATTGGATGTCGAGTATACATGCTTTTCGTGGAACGTCTTTTGACTTTACTTTAAACTGTGTCGCCTGGATTTCAATCGTACTTATAACGTTGTAACTTAACTTTTGGTTGAACAATTCTTGTAAACTTTGAAACAATCTTTATTTTGAAATGAAAGCGACATATTTTGGTCAAACGTTATCTTAAAGACTTAAAATCAGGTAATGGGACCCACGTAGCCGACGCCGTCACTTGACGATTTGTCGGGGTCGCTACAACATGTTCCGACGTTCGTAGCCGACTTTCCTCTCAATTCCTTTGATATTCTGTTTTTTTCAATGGTTATTTTAATTGATGCTAGTATTTATGAAGATTTTTTTAGTAATATTGGACTTGTTATTATATATGAAAGTTTATTATATAAAAGGCCTACTTTTATTTATTGGACAACGACATAACCCCTCCTTGCTACTGAAAAACTCCGCGTTTAAACCAAATAATAAGGGCCCATTTTTACGTCTCGAACAGGGCCTTCAAAATCAACGAGACGGCCCTGATATAAGCGGTAGTATAGATTTGTGTTATGACGTGCACATTAAACCAACATTAGCTCCCATTGCAATTAAATCCTGTATAAAAGATTAGTATTGGTTATTACTATTATGTTCATAATAGTTATAGAAAATTAAGTTGACAAATATAAATGCGTATTAACGCATCCCAGAAGCTGTGGTAAACACAAACTTGGGGTCGTAAAAATGTGCATTGTATTCATTGTTTATAAGATTTGTACTATGATCTATTTGAGTAACATCTTACATTGATTACTGTGATAATGATATCAATAACGAGAGGAACATATGATTCTATCTCAGCCATAGGTTTTTCGTGGTCTAAAGGCAACTTGTAATCATTAGAGCCAATCTCTCCCACTAGGATCAATGACATTTTTACAATCTGCCATAAGTTATATATGTAGCAAGTCAATATTTATTTATTTATTTATTTATCCTACATACTAAAATTGATCCACATTAAATTGATCCACATTTGTGTCGTTCCAACAACGTCAAAACCACACCACGCAACAAATTTACAACATAACCCCCCAAACTATGCTAAGTTATTATTATTATTAACCAACAAAATAGAATTAAATTTACAACCTTTTATAATACTCTAAAAAGTTAATCATTAGGGTTAAAGCCAAAAATATGCTACAAACTTACACAAATGTACCGATGTCGCCCACAAACTTATTTCCGTCCTACTGTCGCCTACAAACTTTCAAAAAGTGTACCAATGTAAACAAAAACTTTCAAAAAGTGCACCAATGTAAACAAAAATGACTTGCTACCGGCTAAACAGGTCAAAATTGACACGTGTCGTTCGTGGATTGGATCTTAACTCTTAAAAAAAAAAAAAAAAATTTGCAGGTCAAAATTAGTATGTAACAGGTCAAAATGCCAAAATGTTGATATTAGCACATTTTTTGAAAGTTTGTAGGCGACAGTAGGACGGAAATAAGTTTGTGGGCGACATCGGTACATTTGTGTAAGTTTGTAGCCTAATTATTACTAGAAGTATTGTGGCTCAAAGAAGGCAGTGACTGCTGAAACCTTGCGAACTGAACTCCTAAGGATGAATTTGTTACAGGATTTGGATACCCTTTTTCTTGGAAAAATGAACTATTTAATGCTGTAGCACCAGTGAGAGCGTAATTCACTCCTTGCCCCAACGCCACAAATCTGTCACTCCAATTGTGATTCGTAAAGGGTGGTATGAATGACAACCCAAGACTTTCCGCTACAAAATCAATCAAACTATCAAGTATATGTGCTAATCAAAAGGGAATCACTTTTTTGGGGAAGGGGAAAGTAATTATTTTTTTTTTTTTTCAAACATTAAGATCACGTGAAAATATGAATATTCAAGAAAGACACTTTGCGATAAATGTTATTATTTTAACTAGAAAACGCTTAAAGAAATAACATTCATCGATAAATGTTATTCCTGATAACATGCATCGTGATGCATGTTATTCTTCGAACGTTTTTTGACTAGAAAACGCTCGAAGAAATAACATTCATCGATAAAGCAAAGTGTACGTGTAGAGTACTTGATTATGTGTAAAAAATATTGTTTTACCTACGTGTCTCCCTCCGATTAATAGAATAATCTACATCTACGTTTATGTTCAAATCATGCATTTACTTTCTACTTATATATATATTGCGCGATTACAAAGACGACAGTATAAGAATCAACGAAAACAGCCTAATAACAAATAATTAAGTTCTGTTTTGACATATAAGAATTAAATAACATACCTAAGAAATCGACAATGAGACGTCCATTGGAGCAACGGCCGGTTGGTTGATGGAAGAAGGTTTCCCCATAAGGAAGGCTAAGACATGTTAATGAGCATAGCTAGATAACAATTATTGCTTTTAAGTAAAATCTCAAATAATTAAAATGATTATTAAATAATACTAAAATCACCTACGATTATCGCGTACATAGTGTAAATTAATTGTTTCGGGTACCTAAACACAACTTCCTTGAAGGATTATCCTCCAAATCATCAGCGAATTCCTCAATTCATGATGAACAGTGAACGAATGATAAAATTGAACTGCAACTTTGATTTTTACGATTCAGTTGTTTTCAGATCTTGATTCCTTCATAAAATCTTCTATTCGCTGCTATTGGAACAAGGTAACATCAATTTTAAACATTAATTCGATTGATTAAAGATTCTGCACATCAGAGTGAGTAGGTGTATTTTGTAGATGAACTCAACCTGTACACAGATTGAGTTCAATCTGTACACATTTTGAGTTCAATCTGTACACATTTTGAGTTCTATCAATAATAACATGTAGTTAATTCATATCAGAATCTATTGAAGTAAGGTGAATATGGTAGATGAACTCAATCTGCGTGCAGATTGAAGGTCAATCTGCATACAAATTGAAGGTCATCTGTTGGTTCTATCGGGTCTAAATTAGTTCTCTGGGTTCTCTCCTTAGTTGAGTTCTTTGGGGATCCTCTCCATATATATATATATATATATATATATATATATATATATATATATATATATATATATATATATATATATATATATATATATATATATATATATATATATATATATATATATATATATATATATATATATATATATATATATATATATATATATATATATATATATATATATCAAAAGTTCAAACGAGAACCACAAAAAAGCGAGAACTGCGAGAACTTTGAATTTATAAAGACTTTTACATGTAACTAGATTGAATCAGCCATAAATGTTGATGAAGAGTAAGAATGAACATAAAATAGTTTGAAAAAAAAATTATATAGTACCTATATAATCAGATATATAGTTTCTCGTTCACATGTGCATATTTGTTTCCGAACATGTGAACAGTTTCATATAATTAACAATTTAATATGTAATTTGTGGTAATGAACATATGTTTGTTGTTGATATGAGCATTAGTTAACATTTGTATATAATTTGTTGCATTTGAATGCATAAAAACTATGAAATTAAAAAGTTCTTGCAGTTCTCACCATTCTTGTAGTTCTCGTTTGAACCTGACCATATATATATATATATATATATATATATATATATATATATATATATATATATATATATATATATATATATATATATATATATATATATATATATATACACTGTCTCGATAGAAGAGAGGTGTTCACAATTTATGTTGATTATTATATACTTTAGGTGTCAATTATTTTACTTAAACTTGTTCAAATAAATTTTAAAGAAGGTGACATATTTTATATATATATATATATATATATATATATATATATATATATATATATATATATATATATATATATATATATATATATATATATATATATATATATATATACTGTCTCGATAGAAGAGAGGTGTTCACAATTTATTTTGATTATTATATACTTTAGGTGTCAATTATTTTACTTAAACTTGTTCAAATAAATTTTAAAGAAGGTGACATATTTTGTTTGAAAATGACGTTAATAGAAACTTGAAAGTTTTAACAAAGATGATATCTTGTGCTCATAATTTATTAAGCACCTTCTGATGCTATAGATGTAGCCCATGTTTTTTAAAATATATGTTTAATGTTTAATACAATACTTTTTATTTTGTTTATTTACTTCTTCCATTTTAATTATATTGTCTAGTATTTTTTTTTTTGAATGTTTCAAAATTAATTGTTTACTTCTGTTAATGGATAAGAATAATGTGATAAATTTCTTTATATTCCTACTATATACATGTAACACAAAAAATAAGTAAAAAGTTATCAAAAAAGTATATGGTCAAACGTAAAACTAATGGGTTTAACTTGAGTTCCTAATTTGGGAAGAAAGTGGTTGATAAATTGTTTTAACTCCGGCAATCGTGCAAATCCGATCATAATTTAGATTCACGAGGGCGTAAAACAATCAATCGGGTTTAATCTACTCAATCTAATTGAGTAAATTAATATCTAAAGGGTATTGAACTCCAGCGATGACCTGATTCCAATTGGAATGTAAGTGACTGTAAATGCTTGAGATGATGTTAACAGAGTAATGGCGTATTGATTGTGTGATGAATGGCCAAGGGGTGTATTTATAGATGTCAATAGTTTGTGTCTCACTTCCAAGCCGGTAACGACACATATTATGGATTCTTTAGATGTTTTATTTGATAAATGTAGGTAAGTCTTATACAAATAAGGCTTATTTGATACGGATTAAATCTGCGTATCATCAAGTCCGCCATTTTCGTAACGTCATCCGGTACAGATACGTTGCCAAACTTCAAGTTGTCTTTCATTTCTTTCCTCACATATGATTGGCAGTTATTTAATGCTGCTTCTTCTCTGTCAGACTAAATTTTTCCTTTTTGCTTTTTGTCGCTCCAAATTCCTAAGAATTCGGAAAATATCATTAGTGTGCTTTTGGGCTTTGGAACCCATTATCTTACCCCATTACTATAAATGTTATTGCATTTATTATTTTTCTTTTATTCCAACTACCTTTTGCGATAGCTTTAAATTTTTCCGGTGATCAATCTTCTTCTTCGATTGTCTTATCTGTGCTTGTCTTTATTTGATTATGGCTCCTAGAAAGCAAAATTTTTTACCTAAGATTCATAATGTAACACGTGTCTCGAGCACACTGGATCTTGCATATCTGCAGAAGGTTTATCATTTATGCCCACAATTATCGAAGTTAAAACCTATGATTCCAAAGAAGACTCAGCATGCTCCTAATCCTCCTTCCAACAATTTATTTGCTATCTATTTGAGGTCCTTCAAAATCTCAAATGTACGTTATCCACTTACCAAATTTATGACTTCGATTTTGGATTCCTACGGCGTTCACTTAGGTCATTTTCATCCTTACGTTGTTCTGTATTTTACTGTTTGAGATGTATTTCAATAGTGTCTCATTAATTCCAAGTGTAAAGATATTTAGGAATATTTTCCGCTTGACCGAATACCATAATGGTTGGTATACTTTTAATAACCAACTAATTTTTTGGACAAATGTCAAATTTTTTTCGGCAACTGGCTAGAGACATTTGTGTACGTAAGCCAGGCAAACTTTCCCTTGAAGCATGATGAATCATACTAATGGAGGAAAGTTGTTTTCGACTGCGGCTGACCGCTGAGCAAAGGTGAAAATGAGCTTTTTGTTCCGTGTAGAGGTTCAAAAACACCTCAAAGAGCTTATGTTGAGCACGTGCTTGCGATGTGTAAATGTTGACCGTCTCCCATTGTTCGTCGAGAAGGGAGAGTGTAACATCTCGTTTTTCCCGTACGTATCGAAAGGTATATACTTAATCGTTTGTACGTTTGTAACTCGTCGTTTAGGCGTAATTGTGTAGATATATATATATATATATATATATATATATATATATATATATATATATATGTACTTGTTAATGTGTGCGTATATAAGTTTGTATATGAGTTTTGGTTAGCGTTAAGTCTTGTGAAGCTTAGATACGATGTTTAGAAGTATATCGGAAGCATGAACGAATTGTAAGTCGTGTAAAATGATATTTGGCTTAAGTGTTGTCGAAGTGTTCAGGCAAAGGAAAATGTCGCGCCGCGACAATCTGGGCCGCGACACGACATATAGAGCAAACCAGGATCAGAAAGGGACTTAAGAAGGGTCGATTTTCCTTTGTTACGTCGCGCCGCGACGAATTGGTCGCGCCGCGGCAGTCCTGCTGGACAGAATCCGGTTCTAGCTCAAATTAAATGAACTCAAGGGGCAAATTGGTAATTTGGTGTATAAATCTGATGGGAGCATTAAATCCCAACCACACACCCATTTCATTTAATTTCTTTTATCTTTTCTTTCATTTTCTCTCCCAAAAACTCAACACCCATTTAGATTGAAAGTGAGATTTGTGAGTGAAGGATTGAGGGTTGATCTTTAGAGCAAGAATTAAAGTTGTTCCTTGTGTCTCTAGTTACACGTTGATAGTCTCGGTAAGTTCTAACTCTAAGTTTTGAGTTTTAATTGGTTCTAAGCTAGGGTTTTGCTAATGAAGGTCTTGTATGACCCATTTGAGGATTTGATGGGTGGGTTTTGGGTTTGATTGGTGAAAGTAAGCCCAAATGGCCATTACCTAGGGTTTGGTCTTATGATTTGGGGTTATAAATGTTAAATGGCGTTTTTAATCACTAACACACTTGTTAAAGTTGAAAGAGATGTTAATTGGGTCATGTTTGACAAGTTTGGTAGTGAAAGTGTTAAATGGATCCAAAATGGGCTAGTTGAACTAGTTTGGGCGAAATGGGTATAAATTACCCTAAGTTGGTGTTAGTTGAAGTTAGTAGACTTTAATTCACTAGCTTTAAGTGACTAAAGTCGATTCTTGGCCATTTAAGGGCGATTGTGGTGTGTTTGAGTCATTTAATGCGAATTGGGTCATTAAATGCTCAAGTAGGTGTAATGTGGTTAATTCCACTAGTTGTGTAATTGAATGTGTACTTAATGTACTTGGTACTTTGCTTTGAAGCTCGGAAGTGCATAATCACCACCGAAGTGCTAAGGTGAGTGGAATAATTATATGCATGCATATATGATGTATTTATTTGTGTAGTTGAGTTGTGAAGTGTCGACGTGTTAAGACACCACTCCTCACGTGGCGAGTGAAGTGTCGATGTGTTAAGACACCACTCAGGAGTGAAGTATCGATGTGTTAAGATGCCACTCTGAGAGATGTAACGAGTGAAGTGTCGATGTGCTAAGACACCACTCGGGGTGAAGTGCCGAAGTGTTAAGGCACCACCCGGGGTGAAGTATCGACGTGTTAAGATGCCACCCGTGGGGTTAGTGTACGAAGTGTTAAGTGCACTAATGGTTGTTATGAACTCCGACGGTTTTTAAACACCGTTCCCTCGTTCGTTTGGTTAACCATGGTTGTGTGTGTGGATTGTAGCATATTATATTGTTTAAACTATATGCTATTGTTATGCTAGCTCGTATGGTGGAAGGTTTAGTGTTATACTTGTGATGGTATGAATACTTATAATGCTAGCATGTATGCGGTAAATGCGTAAGTGATTGCAAGTAAGTAGGTTGTATATGTAAACGTATAATTGTTGCACTCACTAAACATTAGCTTACCCCTCTCGTTGTTTATCTTTTTAGATGCAGGTGTGGACAAGGGCAAGGGGGTTATTGGGCACTAGGTGTCCTTGTTGATGTTACGATGAAGCTTTTGGAAGTTGACCTACATTTTGGGTAGTTTATTCCCAAACCATGCTCAAGGGGTCGTTTGGATTATAAACTATCATTTGTAGTTGGTCAAACTTGTATCATATTCGTTAATGGCCTTTGTGCCTTTTGTAAACATTAAACTCGTAGTATGTTTTTAATGAAGCGTGTGGAATGGCTTACATATTTAATTGGAGCGTAAATGTGTATCATTTTAAAAAAAAAAATTTATCGTACGGAGTACGGGTTGGGTTGTTTCAGAGAGGTATGTACATACATGACTTTTGTCATTCAACATGTCGTATCCTGTGTTAGGAAATTTCTTTTATTTTGTAGGGTTGTCTCTTAGCGACATCCTAAAGGCGAGGAGTCTGGACGGTATGAATTTTGCAGAAAAACGTATACAAACGTATACTTGAGCCATCACCGTCTCAAAAGAAGCATTCCTTGATATGTTCCCTGGATCATTCTCAAGTTTCCTATTCTGGTGGCTTGGTCCACCGTACAAGACATCATGTTATGAATAATTTTGTTCCTGGTGAAGGTTCAGCCCCTTTATGTCTTTATATTATTTATAACATATTTCATCCTTTGTTTTGACTTTTGTTATCTATTCTTGAAGGTCCTTCTAACGTTAACGGAACCGATCCTACGTTTTGGACTGTGGACACACTTCTTCATCACGGTACTTATGATTGTGAAGATATCATTATTCCATTCATCGACCCAACTTACAAGCCTTCCGGGAGTACCTGTCCCGGCAAGGAGCCTGATGACGGTCCTCTACCTCAAATGAATCAGGCTAATTCCTCTGGGCAAGACATTTATTCCTTCCCTGTTCTGAATGTTAATTCGTTGCAAGTTTTGTTTTCGTGCTCACTTTCAGACTATCCTTTTTTAATGAATATCTGGATGTGATGTCGTCTCCGACGATTATAGATACCCATTCCCTGCTTCTGGATGATGAAGCCCGCCGTGTACACTCTAATTTGTTGTTATTCATTCTCATATGGTTGTGGATGAGTTGAGACGTGATGAGAATGGCACTGCGCGTCTCTGTGAGTAATAAAGAATGATTAACTTATTACCATGTTGAGTGAAGACAACTCCCGTCTTGAAAATGAGCTTTTTGAAGTCCGGGAGAGGTTGTCCGTCTCCGAACGCTTGCTGAATGATGAGCGCCAAAAAGTGTTTGAACTTTCATTTGACAAAAATTGGTTATCAGCGTTGATTTCGACCACATTGGGTAACTTGACCCGTCTTCAGTTTGGCATTCCAAACATGCTCTCCAGGTTGCTCAAATCTCAGGCAGTGACACAACCTTTTTTGGTATATTTGGCTGCCATAAAGAAATTAATCATGTTTAAGGTTTTGAATTGTATCTGCCCCCGTCTACATGCAGGGAGTGTTGTGGACACTATGCTAAAGAACCTGGGTACTGGCTTATAACACCCCGCCAAATTTCCATCTGACGGTGTGTTAATCCAGGTCCCACAGTTAACAGTTACGCCCACTATATGAGACGTTTAAAGCAATCGCATTTAATTTTATTAAAAGTTGACATTCAAAAACATAAGTCAATAATCCCAAAATAGAAACACTGTTGTGATCGTAACCACAAGCCAACAGTATTTAAACAGTTGTAAAAGTTTTAAATGCGAAAGTAAATAATGTTCTTTAAAAGTATACTGACTCCACGGCCAGACATGCAGCAAACACAGCGGAAGTCTACCTCTTAAGGACCTGAGAATAAAAACACGCAAAAACAGGTCAACAAATAATGTTGGTGAATCTACATGCTTAAAGTATTGTAACAGTATCTGAAAAATAGTTATCAAAAAAAAAAAAAAAAATAGTTTAAGTTTCCTTGACCACGAGATTTTACAAGTACAACCCCAAGTTGCAAAACGTTTGCATAATCTGAGCACCTGAATACTAGCAATGACCCGAATATAGAAACCACTATACCTGCCTTTACCTCGTAAAATGTTATTCACTTGTTCTAGTGTATCTAATGTTCAAAGTAAATGCACCACAGTTAATATTGTAGGGTGAGGTTGTCAACCTAACAGATCCGTCCATCTAAATTGTGCTTACACCGATGGTATTAAAAGTATTCAAGCTAGAGGCTTTGTGAACAAACTCAATATGCATATATAGTACTCGTGTCAATACAAAAGCATTTGATAATGTAAGTATAACAGTGATAGTGCTCTAAATGAACATATATTTAGGCGCAATATCCTTCCAATATGTGAAGTTTTCAGTTGCAAATGTTCTATTTTCAAGTAATATTCGTTTAAATAAATAAGTGCGAAGACAAGAGGCGAAAACGAAGATTAGAAGACGCAAACGTCCAAAAAGCTCAAATGTACAAGATACAATTCAAGTGGTTCAATTTATTGATAAGAAGCGTCTAAAAATTACAAGAGTACAATCCGCGAAACGCAAAGTACAAGATATCTACGCGTACGAAAAGACGTTCGAAAAACCGGAACTGAGACATAAACCGGGCGTAAACGTACGAAACAACGGAGCCAAAATTATGAGTCAACTATGCACATAAATATAATATAATATTTAAATAATTATATAAATTATTTATATATATGTCGACAAGTAAAAATCCAAAAGTTGGTGAGCTGGCCTAGGGAACTCCGCACTCGCGGAGCAAATTGCCTACAAAACTCCGCACTCGCGGAGCAGCCAAAATCAGAATTTGCCTATAAAAGGCACGAGCTTCTGCCTAGTTCTTTACACCAAAAATCAATCTCCCTCTCTGATATAATATATATATATATATATATATATATATATATATATATATATATATATATATATATATATATATATATATATATATATATATATAAATATAAATTAGTTTAGTTTTATATTAGATTAGTTTAGTTAATATAACGGTTAATTACGGGTTTTGAAGTCGAAGTTCTGTCCTTGTAACACTACGCGATAAATAATCAATGTAAGCTATGTTCTCCTTTTTAAATTAATGTCTCGTACTTAAGTTATTATTATGCTTATTTGAGCCGAAGTAATCGTGATGTTGGGCTAAATATTAAGACGGGGTTATTGGGCTTTGGACCATAATTGGGGTTTGGACAAAAGAACGACACTTGTGGAAATGAGACTATGGGTTATTAATGGACTTTATATTTGATTAATATAGAGATTTACAATTTGACATAGTTATATATAACCACATACGCTTGATCGGATACGATGAGCAGGATATTTATAAATACAAATTATTGTTCATTTGATCGGACGCGGGGATGGATTAATAGTCACTGGACTCATTAAAACAGGGGTGGATTACATTCAAGGGTAATTGGTGTAATTGTTAACAAAGTATTAAAACCTTGGATTACACGCAGTCGATAACCTGGTGTATTCATTAAACAAAGTATTAAGACCTTGTTACAGTTCGAATCCCTACTTAGTTGGAATATTTGACTTCGGGTATAAGGTTAAATTTGCTGAGCATTTTATAATTATGACCGATGAACTATTATGGGCAAAAACCAGATAGGTTTCAAATACATCCAGAACAAAGGACAATTAACCCAGGGTAATAAATCATAATCAAAACGTCAAACATCATGGTTACGGAAGTTTAAATAAGCATAATTATTATATTGTTATTTATTTTACACACTTTAATTATTGTCATTTATATTTATGCTTAAGTTTTAAAATCGACAAACCGGTCATTAAACGGTAAACCCCCTTTTATATATTATTATATATAATTATATATATTTTGTACAAATATAGTTATTTAAAATATAGTGTGCAATAAGTCGTCTCTCTGTGGAGCGAACCGGACTTACTAAAAACTATACTACTCTACGATTAGGTACACTGCCTATAAGTGTTGTAGCAAGGTTTAGGTATATCCCATCTGTAAATAAATAATTAAAACTTGTGTAATTTGTATCGTATTTCGTATTAAAAATAATAGTATTTCGTATACACCTTGCACGACATTAAGTTTTTGGCGCCGCTGTTGGGGAATCGGCAAAACAATATATTGTTAATCTATATTTGTAAAAATATAATTATATATAAGTTTGAAAAAAAATATAAAAAAATATATAAAAAAAATATATTTTTAAGAACTTTATTTATAAAATTAAAAAGTATTTTTATTTAGACTTTTAAAATATAAGTTTATTTTTATTTTTATAAATTTTCTATATATTAGTTTATAAAACTTAAAAAATTAAATATATAAAAAATTGAACTGGGCCAGTTCATTTTCGAAACCCAAAACAAATTTTAAATTAAAAACTGAACTGGGCCGAACTGTTTAAGCCCAACCAACGAACCTATTACTATTCCACTCCGCAGTCGCGGAGCTCTTCTGGCACGTGGCACCGCACTCGCGGAGCCGCCTTACACACCAAACCTGGTACGCCTTTTAATGCTGGATTAGGGTTATAATTTAATTATTATTAATTATAATTAGGGTTTAATTAAATATTAATTAGTTTATCTTATTTTTAATTTTAGTTTTAATTAATATTATTAAGTATAATAATTATTATTAAAAATATAGAATAATATTTTTATAAAAATAATATTTTTTATAAAAATTATATTTTTATGACTTTAGTTTTATTTTTAACTTTCGTATCTTTAGTCGTTTAATCGTAATTGATACATTTATCGTTCGTAATTAGTTTTAAACTTAGTTTTTGCCATAGTTATATTATATTTCTAGATTTTTAGGCTTTGCCGTAAAATTCTTTAAGTGCTTTTTCTTTAGATTAAGATTTAGGCGCTTTAAAATTTTACGACGTCACTTATCGCTTTAGTATTTAATAAATTTTAGTACCTTTTTAAGTTATTGCCGTTTTAGATTTAGAATTCCTTCTAAGTTTTAATACCTTTAGGCGCAAGTTTTAATTTTTAGTTTTTAGACTTTTAAGTTTCGACGCTCTACTTTTTTATTTTTATTTTTTGACGTTTGTTTTTCGACCTCTTATTTCTCGACGCGCTTTTTCTTTTTCATTTTGATGCTCTAGTTTTTAGGACCTAGAATTTTCTTTATTTTCTTTAAATTTCGACGAAAAATTATTTTAAGTGGTTAAATTGATAGACATCCAAAATTTTCTGGTTCGTAGTAATAGTTGGATTTGTTAGTGGCGAGTTGTGGGCTTCCGATTTAAAGGGTCCTGGCTACCTGCTGCATCTATTGGCTATTCGAAACGTGGGCAAAATCAGAAAAGTCTATTAATTTGATAACTTATATAATTTTTATTTTTATAACTAATAGGATAATTAAGTAAATGCACCACATTGTAGCTAAAATTTAGTAATAAGCTCATTATGAAAAATTTCGAGAATATGTTGGAAACTCTTTCTGACATGTGAAATTAATTAAATCAATACTCTCAAACGAGTGTTGATGAAAATTCGTTCGGTCAATCTTGGATCACGAATGACGAAACAATAACTGGTTGTGAAATCTGTGGAGATTATCATTCAACATGGGAATGTTATTATTACGTTCCTATGGAAAATTATGCACCCATGGAACCTGAATAGAATGATTATGAGGAATATAATTCAAATTGGGATTATTCTTAAGAATATATCCAAACTCAACAACCAGAGGATGAGAAAAATTATGTGTCTGAAAATTTATTAGATTATATGAAAATCAAACTCGAAGAATTTGATGCTCAAAATGAACAAATGAGAGAGTTCGCAAATAGGCAAGCTGAAACTCTATCAGATTACACACCTGTTAATCTGAGGAGTATTGTGCAAGAAAATCCCATATCATCGAATTTTGATGAATTCGAGAGCTCCAAAATCACCAATTATCCCGATAATACTTTTTATTCAGTTTTACTAATTTCACAACATACCGACACATTAACCTCTACCGACAAAATCATCGATCCATCAATGGATAAAGAAGAAGTAAGGGTGACAAATTGGTACTCTTGGGAAAATGATAACGTTGAAAATTTTACCCCCGAGACCAAAATGGTGGGACCGATAACTACCGTTAATGAAGAAGAATCTACTTCGATCCCAAAATTCACCATTCCACAACCTTCCAACCCAATATTCTCAATAGACGAGTCATCTACCGAAGATGAACTACGAGCTGTAATAGATAATGACACCTCGGATTTCACCCAATTGGGTAATAGAGGTGAAACCTTTGATCCCGAGAATGAACGGAAGGAAATGTTAGAAATTATCCACCCTATAATATGTATGTCAGTGTATATCGATCCATTTGACCAAGAACCAGAAAAGAGACATATCCATTTACTAAAAGCTACACTTAGAAAAGAATTAAGTAGTGACGATCGGGTGGGTCTAAACTTTAAACCATTGATATATTATACACCACCCGAGATGTAAATAACTGGCTCACTATTTTAATCCTTGCAACTTATTCTACCGACTTCACATGTCGTCAGCTAAGTGTGGGGAAGTCTAACCCTACTTAACGTTAAATTAGGGGTTCGGGTTAGTGCATAACTCGTTAATAAACATGCATGATGAGTAAGGGTAAAAGACGTATTTTCAAAGATTAGCAAACAGTTCAGGAAAGCAACCATTTTTGAAGAAAAACATATGTGATAAAATGAACGATGAGGCGCGCCATCTATCATTCGACGAGCTTTGCAATTACAAACTGGGTATTTTTAATCACTTTTTTACGCTAATCACCCTCATGAATTTATAATTAGATTCTGATTTCATGCAAATGAGGGCTTTGCATGATCTCAAGTGTGGGGAAGGGTTATAAATTCTCTCGGGTTTATACTTGATTTATTTTTTAAATTTTATGAAAATTTAAAAAAAATTTCAACTAAATGAATTCAAAATCATGTTTATACATATTTATGAGCGATAAAACTAGGTGATAATACTGAAATTATTGTTACCCTAAAAAGAGGACATAAATTGAGAAACAACTAAAACGCTTGAATTTATTTATTAGAAATAAAAAGACGCATGAAAAAAGCCAAGTGTGGAGAGAGTGTACCAAGTTATTCAATTAAAAACTATCTATTACATGTTTTCGTAAAGTTATTGCATGTGCTTTTGTTTTGGACTAAATTAACTGTTTTACCCGATGAAAGAAAAGAAAAGATGGATCTACACGATGAATCAATTCCATCATTAAAAGGAAGTAAAGTCTTCCGAAAAAGACACGCGCTTCTTGATTTAGGTCAAGAAGTTGTCGTCCAGACCAGCTGTAGGTTGACGAAAAATCTAGAAAAGTCATCTCTAAAATCCGCACGAAATCCACGGACCTCAGCATCAAACAGGGTCGCCATGTGGTTAGACTTATCCTAACCATGAGAGGATCTGTCTCGTAAAATGGGGAGGGCGCCGTGCAAATTAGCTTGATAAGACTAATGAATCAGACCCCCAGAAAGGATAATCTCCTTAAAGATTAAAAATCAGCTTTTAAGCCTGATATTACTCAATCCTTGAGATTGACCTTAAAGATTGAGAATTACAAACTCATGGAATTCGATGATATCTAAACTCGAGCTTGAACGATAAAATATTTTGATCAAATTACAAACCGATTTGTTTTCTAAAAACCCATTTTCAATGCGTTCATTACCATTGAACGTAAAATCCTGAGAATTCATCAGAATTCATTAGGTCACCTGAACCAAATCGGGTGTCAACCGTAAGAACGGTGGCTGCATAGCATGGTCGGAGACAGGACCTTGTGCCAGACCGAAAAAATAATAGGGTGATCTTTACTGTTGCTCCTACAAAGGATAGTAATTGCATCTGACACGTTTTAGACCATGAACAAATGCATGTCATTAGACATTGCCTTAACAGTTTCTTGTTCATCGCTTTCCTTTACAACCGGACGGTAGTTTGCCGAAAGGTAATATACGGAACAAGTAAACTGGATGTGTGCTTTTCGATACAGGGATAGCAGTGGATTACACGAACCTAAAAGTTTTTAGCCAAAATATTGATCCACAAATATATTTTGCAACACCGATGGTGGGTCAAATCCGAAAACTTATCTAGGGTAAAAGCTAGAATGAATTTTCAAAAGATCAAATGTTTTCATAAAGATCCAATTTCCTTAAAGGATCTAAATTTTTATAGTCATGTGGGACTGTAAACCACAATGTTACTATCATTGTTTATACCGCCGTATCAAAATCACTGATGTATAAAGTGTGAGAATAAAAAAGTGATTCGAGTGAAGTGTGATTTAATTTCAAGTTCTGTATTGCTTGAGGACAAGCAACGTTCAAGTGTGGGGATATTTAATAGCGCTCCAAATAAACATATATTTAGGCGCAATATCCTTCCAATATGTGAAGTTTTCAGTTACAAATGTTCTATTTTCAAGTAATATTCATTTAAATAAATAAGTGCGAAGACAAGAGGCGAAAACGAAGATTTGAAGACGCAAACGTCCAAAAAGCTCAAATGTACAAGATACAATTCAAGTGGTTCAATTTATTGATAAGAAGCGTCTAAAAATTACAAGAGTATAATCCGCGAAAAGCAAAGTACAAGATATCTACGCGTACGAAAAGACGTTCGAAAAACCGGAACTGAGACATAAACCGGGCGTAAACGTACGAAACAACGGAGCCAAAATTATGAGTCAACTATTCACATAAATATAATATAATATTTAAATAATTATATAAATTATTTATATATTATATTTATATTTATAATATGTCGACAAGTAAAAATCCAAAAGTTGGTGAGCTGGCCCAGGGAACTCCGCACTCGCGGAGCAAATTGCCTACAAAACTCCGCACTCGCGGAGTAGCCAAAATCAGAATTTGCCTATAAAAGGCACGAGCTTCTGCCGAGTTCTTTACACTAAAAATCAATCTCCCTCTCTGATATATATATATATATATATATATATATATATATATATATATATATATATATATATATATATATACATAAAATATAAATTAGTTTAGTTTTATATTAGATTAGTTTAGTTAATGTAACGGTTAATTACGGGTTTTGAAGTCGAAGTTCTGTCCGTGTAACACTACGCGATAAATAATCAATGTAAGCTATGTTCTCCTTTTTAAATTAATGTCTCTTACTTAAGTTATTATTATGCTTATTTGAGCTGAAGTAATCGTGATGTTGGGCTAAATATTAAGACGAGGTTATTGGGCTTTGGACCATAATTGGGGTTTGGACAAAAGAACGACACTTGTGGAAATGAGACTATGGGTTATTAATGGACTTTATATTTGATTAATATAGAGATTTACAATTTGACATAGTTATATATAACCACATATGTGACAACCCGGAAATTTCCAACCAAATTTAAACTTTAATCTTTATATGTTTCCGACACAATAAGCAATATTTGTTAAGTTAAATTTCAAGAATTTTAAACTATGTTCATATATTCATTCAACCTCGACCAAGTTCCAACGATTCACGAAACATTAAACGAATATGATTATATATGTATATGTGTATATATATTATAACTTGAACCTAAATAAAATATTAGATTAAATACTTTATATGATTGTATCTGTTTCAAAATGTTTATCAATGGAATTAGAAGATAAGATCAAATGATTGAATTATCAAATATATTGAATTATGATTACAAGTCTCTGTTGAAAGGCCCACGTTGATTTGAGAAATCTTTCCATTTTAACAATATTCGAAAAATGGTAAAGTGATTTATAAATAAGAACAAATTGTAAATCATTGAGAACTAGACAAAGGATAGTGGAAGATTGAATTTCATAAAGACTCGATTGATCTATTTAGTTTCAAACATACAAAAAACGTTTTTAGTTTAAAAAGAACTTTATTATTAAAACGTATATAACTTTTATAAATATCTAGAACCACTTTTGACAACTCATTACTTAACTAGTATGATAAAGATAACGATATTTATATTTTATTTTATTAAATATATATAACGATTTAAATTAATATTATATATATTTATACGCGTATTATACGTACATAGTTTTATACTTTTACTATACTTAAACTTTACCTTTACTTTATTTTTACTTTACTTTAACTTTAATAATTCACTTTAATAATTCATACTTTAATAATTCACTTTAATAATTCATACTTTAATAATTCACTTTAATAATTCATACTTTAATAATTCACTTTAATAATTCATACTTTAATAATTCACTTTAATAATTCAAAAATCTATTATAAATAGAATTCAATAGGTTTCATTATTTCATAGAAACTTGAAAATATTTTTCTCTAAACTCTCTCAATCGATATACATATATATATTTACTCCGTATTATTTCAAGATATTATTAGTATACATAAAATATTACTACGGAGTGCTGTCCGAGTGATTTCGAAATTGTTTTTCGAGTGGGATATGATTAAGGAAATTATGGGTTATAGCTATGGAGGTGATTGAGTATGGTTCATGGGTATGCTCGTGAGGTCAATATAGTGTTTATCATTTCCGTTGCGTCTACGTACCTTTCCTGCAATATTGAATCTCAATATTGATACGTGAGTCCTCATAATTTAACTTTTACATACTAATAGTGTATCCCTGACTAGTGCTCGAGTATTTAGGATTATGCATGCTTGTACTTTTGATATTGCCCTTAGACAGATTAGGTTGAATCTTGAATTAGTTACACTTGCGGTTGAGATAAGGTATAAGATATGCATGTCCTTGGAAAGCTAGCGAAAAATTAAGAACTTTTCCTTTAGATATCGAATGGTTTCGATGAACGGATTAGAAGTTATAATCAATTGAATTTTCGATATTTTTATTAAAAATGATTATTATTATCGTCGTTTTTATCGTCGTTCTAGTTTTATCTTATTATTATCATTATTATTATCTTTATCAATAAAAGGGATTTATCATTAAAAATTGTTATTTTTTTATTATTACTATCGTTATTATCGTTAAAGTTATAATTAGTATTATTATTATTATCCAATTATTATTATTATTATTGGTATTATTATTATTATTATCATTATTAATATATATATCATTATTTAAAAATGGTTATTGTTATTGTTATTATTATTATTACTATATTATCATTAAGATAATTAATAGTATTATCGTTAATAATGTTATAGTAACTATCATTATTAATATTAGTGTAATTAAAACAAATATTTGTAACACCTAATTAATTTGATTACTATTATTATCATTATTATGAACACGATATAAAATACGATTAAAAGCTATTAAACGAAACGATTAGGAAATAATGGATAAGAGTATCATGATGAAATTAAATATTATAAGATATTGATTTAGATAAAATTATCGTTCTTATTATTTTTATCATTACTATTATTATTAAAAGTATCGTTAGTATTAAAACTATCATTTTAACAAAAATTATCATTTTAATAGACAGGTCATTGTTACTATAAAATATCATTATTATTATTATTTTAAATAGAATTAATATTTTAAAGATAATATTAAAAATTATCGTAAATATTAAAGTTATCATAATTAGAATTATCGTTTTATCATAATGTCATCTTAGTAATTATAAATATTGATATTTTTATAATAATTATTATTATTACAAAATAATACAACTTTTACTTACTATCATTATAGATATTATTTTATCAAATAAATATGTGATACAAACATATTTTACTACGTGTAATAACTTACTTTAATAATACCTATCATATTATCTTTATAATATTAAATGAACCCTATAAATTTTATTACTTAATATATATAAAAGTATATTTTATTATATAAATTTAATATAAAATTTTATTTATTAATAAATAAATTATATTATTTACTCTAATAAATCTTTTAAAAATATTTAAAAATATAAAATGAAAATATTTAAACTATATATTAATCATTTTTGAAAATTATTTTGAGTCAAATTTACTTTTGTTGACTTTTGCATATTAGTCTCGAGCATTAGGATTGTGGTACACTATGACTTGACCTAATTTGTTAGACAAATATTGACCAACACATAAATATATATAATTAATTTAGGTTCGTGAATCCGAGGCCAACCTTGCACTTGTTCAATGATGTTATATATATTTTTACTACGAAATACAGTATGGTGAGTTTCATTTGCCTTTTTACCCTTTATATTTTTGGGACTGAGAATACATGCGCTTTTATAAATGTTTGACGAAATAGACACAAGTAATTGAAACTACATTCTATGGTTGAATTATCGAAATCGAATATGCCCCTTTTTATTAAAGTCTGGTAATCTAAGAATTAGGGAACAGACACCCTAATTGACGCGAATCCTAAAGATAGATCTATTGGGCCTAACAAACCCCATCCAAAGTACCGGTTGCTTTAGTACTTCAAAATTTATATCATGTCCGAAGGAGGATCCCGGAATGATAGGGGATATTCTTATATGTATCTAGTTAATGTCGGTTACCAGGTGTTCACCATATGAATGATTATTTTTGTCTCTACGCATGGGACGTATATTTATGAGAACTGGAAATGAAATTCTTGTGGTCTATTAAAATGATGGAAATAAATGATTATGATAAACTAATGAACTCACCAACCTTTTGGTTGACACTTTAAAGCATGTTTATTCTCAGGTGTTAAAGAAATCTTCCGCTGTGCATTTGCTCATTTTAAAGATATTACTTGGAGTCTTTCATAGCATATTTCGAAGAACGTTGCATTCGAGTCATTGAGTTCATCAAAGATTATTATTAAATCAATTTATAATTGGATAGTGGATATTATGAAATGGTATGCATGCCTGTCAATTTTTGATGTAAAGAAAGATTACCTTTTAAAAACAAATGCAATGTTTGTAAAATGTTTCATATAGAGGTCAAATACCTCGCAATGTAATCAACTATTGTGAATCATTTATAATGTATATGAATGGGTCCTTTCAGTTGGTATCAGAGCGGTGGTCTTAGCGAACCAGGTCTGCATTAGTGTGTCTAACTGATAAGTCGATAGGATGCATTTGTGAGTCTGGACTTCGACCGTGTCTGCATGTCAAAAGTTTTGCTTATCATTTTGTGTCGAAAATTAACTACTTATCATCCTCAGGAAATTACCTGCTTATCATTTTTAGTCTAAGACACGTCTTGCTGCATTGATTGCATGAATAGTGTATAGACAAAAATTTATATCTTAGCATATCCGCTAAATCATATCTTATCGTATCTGTTACTTTAAACTTTGCCTGACATATCCCGCAAAGTCCTCCGTAATCTAGGAAATCTTTTGATATATATATATATATATATATATATATATATATATATATATATATATATATATATATATATATATATATATATATATATATATATATTTTGAAATAAATCTTTCCGTGCTAAGCTATTGTGTGTGAATCTTAACTACTCGGTTAATTCATATTACAAATATGCAATAATGTACGTCCTTCGGCCGCAACTTAACCAGCGTTAACTACAATCTCTGTCGCAATTCAACAAATTCCAATTCATAATAAATCAAGTATATATTTGATTTTACACTTTCATCATCGATGTACCCGAAACTTTTTCAGATAACATCATTCGAACTTTGCGAAATTCACAAGAATTCCACGAACCGAACATCATACATCAACAAATAACGAAGTATTGATTCATAATTTCAATGTCATTAAAGAAATACTGCGTAAAAGTTATGTACTTTTTAAAGCCTTTAGGGATTATTCAATTCTAGTTTCAACCGTAAATCAAATGAGTTTAATTTAACATTAACTCATTAAATCTATGTTACATCTAAAGAAAATATACATATATATATTTTCATAAAGACTGTAATAAAATTCTTTTGTACAAAATATTAATTGTGAAATTTTTTTTAACGGGTAGGTAATACCCGAGAGATATATAAATTCACAAATAATATGTTACATTCTTCGAATCTGATTCAGAAAATCATCCATTATACTCCCTACTTTCACAACATTATACATTCTTTTATAGAAATCAAAACAACCATAGTCATTCAAAATTTAATTACATATTCTGATCTTGAAATCTCAAAATTCAACTCGAGATATGACCAAAATCATCACTCTTAGATCCTTACATCTTTCACAAGCTATATTTTGACTTCAAAACTGTGTTAGAACATCAAATGTATGTTAACGATTACAATCTGTGTTCAAACCCTTCAAAAATTTCTGAAGACACTTCGAATGATGAGCAATCGAGATGAGGATCCAACCACATGTTACCCACAGTTATGTACCCGAAAAACTCTTGAAACCAAAGTAAAAGTTTAAACAACGTATCCGCGTCAGATTCTTTGGCATTTATTAGCAAAAATAACTTTGCGACTCCTATTCAAAGTAGCCAGTTTTGTCACAGCTCCAGCAAGTCAACTTCGACTTTTCAGTCAGACTAACCTTATTATAACCTTGAGATATACACCATCGTTACCAGGGAACCTTTTACATTCCACCACATTATTAGCAGATGTACCAACAACTTCATTACCCTTTGACTTTAGCCTCTCCAAAAAGTCATTATAATTATTTATTGAAACCCCATTATTTACTCATTCGCATCTTGTAATGAGAATTGCCATACGAATCATTGGGAATTAGCAATCAGTATTTTGAAATCTCGCAGCATGTCAACGCCAACAGTTATATGTGTATATATAACGTCTATCTTCTGGACTTAATTTGAATGTGAAGTTTCTGAAAAACACTCCGAACTACGAATTGGTTCTCCGAAAATGAAAAAAAAATACTGATGAAGCAGCAAAAACTATAAACGACTTTAAACGGTAAAACGGATTGAGCAAAGTAGGAAGGAGGCTGTGGACAAATTACAAAGACTGAACCTGACTTCAAAGGATCCAAATGATTCAGTACCTGCTGAAGTCATTAACGAATACCTTGCTCCTGACTCTAAACCCCTGCGGACAATATTCTTCATCATCCTCTGATATTAGAAATTCTAAAATATCATCATATCTTTCATTATAAATATCCTCCATATTTCTGAAGATATTTTCTTAATTTTTCTTATTTGAAATCATTTACCTCTTCGCGCTATCTGTATTACATCATAAAAGAAACTATTTTAGTTTCTAAATTCTGAAACATTCAAGTTTAAAATAGGAATATTTTGAAGTAGTGTTGGGAACTGAAGCATGAATTAGTATAATATAATGACACTTGATCAACGTGATTATATTACAGTAAGTCATGTTGAGTTTCTAAATAGAACGTGATGATTCACAGATCATAACATCATCATGTGCCATGTTATACGACTCTTGTATTCTATTTAACCTCTAAAATATCAAGAAAATATTTCTTGATGATTCGGCCTTTTCCAAGGTATTCTAGTAATTTGACAAGTCAAGATCGTGCCATCATAATTTCCTTCCTAGAACATTAACAATGTTCATTCCGAAATTCATATCTGTGAATTCTGGACCATTACAAGCGGTGCTTAATCGCAAGAAGAAGAAACGAAAGGACAAAACTCCGAAATAGAAATTGGGGTATAAATTGCAGCAAATAAAAGAGAGCATTAACTGTGAATGATAATGATTATAGAAGACAGAAGCAGAGACTTTGAAATATAAGGGAACATATAAAGCCCAACGATAAACCAGAAATTATAAACCATATATATCGATGCATATAGCAATATAAAGACACGGGAGAACTAGAAACACTATAAACCCGAGAGTATAGTAGAAGTAAATAGATTCTTCCGGCGGTAGATGAAAAAGAAGAATGACCGATATGAAAGTTAGAAGTATATCGAGAATCAGAACTGAATGGAGCATATTGATGAATACTTTAAAATATGAGTTGAGGGGGAAAGAATAGAAGGTGATGAAACATGACTAGGAACTTAGAAATCAACAGATTTAACTCACACAATAGCGGAATAAGTGAATCAAACCCTTTAGTGAATAGGTTAAGTTTTTTTTTTTTTTGATTAATTTAGTCAAACCACAACTAAATCAAGTGTGATTAGATCAACACCTAGAGCTATTATTCACCACCTGGGTGATTTGGACTGAGAGAGAATCGGAGGAGCTCACTAGATCTGAGTGTGTGTAACAAATGAGAGGCTTAACCTAAAATGAAGAACATAAGACTTTATATACCCCTGCTGTCACGACCCTACTTTTTCCGTTAATTATTTAACGACCGTTAACTATTAGTGTGCCACGTCATTTCTATGACCTATATTATTATTTTTGTAATAATATATATATAATAATTATTATGTGTTATGTGAATATATGTATTCATATTTTAATTTATACGTTTCTACGTCTCGCGGATTTCCATCCGGCGAATCTTTTCGGTTTTAAAACCAACGGTCGAGTTTTCGGGATTTTTAAATCCTAAATATTTTAAATATGATATTTTATGATCATATTATTAATAGGTGTATTTATATTTATTTTTCGTCGCGCGTTTGTTATCTTTCCGAAATTTTAATCGCGTAAGCGTGTTTTCGCGTTTCGGGATTCGTTCGGGCATTCGGGCCATCAGGAATTGCATGTTTTTCAATAATGGAAAAGTTGGCCCACTAAGGGGCCCACCCCCATTCAAAATCGGCCGAATATGGGAGGGGGGTGTATCCCTTTGCTTCTCATTTTTGTTTCACATAATTTTAATTCACAAAAATTCCCTAAACCTAACTTGCACTTTTTCTCCTCTCCTCTCCCTCTTGTGGCCGTCGCCTACCACCACCATTATCATCATCTTCATTAATTTTCAAGCTTGGATCAAGAGATAGCTAGCATAAACGTGTTCCTCTCTTCGTTCTCTACGCGATTACATACTTTGATTCTCGATTTGGGTATAAACCCTAACCCTAGAACTTTTAATTTCTATTCATATTTCTGTATTTTGTGTTCATATTATTAGTATGATGTATATTAGTTGTTGTAATGTTGTTTGGATGCGTAGAATTACTCGTTTGCATATGTTTTCGGTTTGTAAAATTTGGACAGCAGTTTGATTCATGTTTTCTGACTTTGTAACTGATATGAATGTTAAAATAAAGTATATAAATGAGTTCCTCTCATCAAGACATTAATTTTAGACTCCGGATTCATGTCGTTTCGATTCCCGGAGCCCTAGATATGCTTAATTTGGTTTTTGTTAAAGATTGAAAGGTGTTCTTGGCATGAACAAGGTTGGGTCCGACTTTGTGACCATCCTTGGTGTCTTTAGGGTGTGTCATTTGGTTAGGACTGATGGTGGGACGGATTTTCATGTTCGGGTCACCTAAATCCGAGCCACGGTTCACCCGTTGTGCCCGAATTACTGTTTTGAGTAAATTGATTTTCCCAAGTGTGGTCATGGCTGATATCCACGACCTAGGGACTGTTCTTGGAGTGTTCTTGAGTTCATAATTGTGTCGGGTGGTTTGAGTAGGTGAAGTTGCATATGTGGCTTGCCCGAAACCGACACCCGGGGCTCAAGATACGACCCGATGAACTTTTAAACTTATAAACTTATGGTTAATGATTTAACTTATGATAAAAATTATGGATTTCATTATTAATAAATTACTTATGATAAAAGAAGTAATTATTATTATTTAAAACTTATGATATAAATATTTATTATATCATTTAATTATTAATTATAATTTAATTAACATTTTAATTAAACTTATGATTAATAATACTTTTATTTTTAAAGGAAAATACTTATGATAAGTATTAACTTTATTTTTGAGAAATTATTATAAGACTTATAATAAAGAATAAATTATTATTTAATTATTATAAGACTTAATTATTATTTAATTATGATTTAATTATTAAATACTTATGATTTAATAATTTTAATTAGAAACTTATGATATAATTAATAAATCATTATTAATTTATAATACTTATGATATGATTTAAAGATTATTATTATTAATAATATTTATAATATGATTAATATTTAATTAATTAATTAAATACTTATGTTATACTAATTATAACATTTCAACTTATATTAACTTTAATAATTCATTTTATTTAATTAAACTTATGTTAAGACATTATTATACACTTTTGACTTTAATAAACATTATAACCTATGTTATTATTATAATTTACACTTTTCAAATTAATGTTGACTATGTTTGACCAATGTTGACTTTTGAGTTGACTTTCGGTTGACTTTGACTTTCAGTTGACTTCTGTTGACTTTCTAAATAAGGAAACTTTCCTAACTTCAAAACTTTCTAAAAATAGAAATTTCTAAATTTGGAAACTTTCCAAAAATAGAAACTTTCCTAAAATAGAAACTTTCCAAAAATAGAAACTTTCCTAAAATAGAAACTTTCCTAAAATAGAAAACTTTCCAAAAATGGAAACCTGCTAAAAATAGAAACTTTCTAAAAATAGAAAGCGTGTGTCCTTATGCTGTTCCAATCAAACCGATGCTTGCTGAGTAATGTTCTATGTCTACTTGCAACATGTACAATAGCTATCATACTAAGACTTGACCTAAGTTAGTTATTTATTTCGACCTGCTTTATTTATAGGTCGGCGTTGTGATCTTTCTTGATCACTTTACTTTACTTGCTGTTCGCTTGTTTGTGAGATTTCTTCAGTTGCTATTTAAGGTGAGTTATAGTCCCGTTTTTACATACTTTTCAAAGTATACTTTTTGGGATGTGATTACATGCATATTTTTATTTACGGTTAGACACAAGTAACAGTTAAATTTAATTATTCATTGTGAGTTGGACAAAAATATTCCCTAGTCTGGTAACTGTAATCATTGGTTTCTACCGGTGAACGCGAATCCTACGGATAGATCTATCGGGTTTGACAACCCCATTTCGAGCTAGTCGCGCTAGCAATTTATAATCGGAATGTTTAGTACTTCGTAATTTATTATAGATACACTGTCCAAGTGTATATTTTTATTGTGTTTGGCAAGGGTAAATAAAGGGTTAAGTGGTTACCAGGTGGCTCATTGATAATGGAATAATGTTTAATGTTTTCTAACATTTTTAAATCTTGTGGTCTAAAGTTTACTTATTTATTTAAACCTATAATTCACTCAACCTTTGTGTTGACAGTTTACTTGCATGTTTTCACAGGTACTTGAGTTATTTGATGCTTCCGCTGTCGTTAGAAGAGTCTGCATGCATTTGGGCAGATTTTATGAAACTATTTATGAAACTTAAGTTTGCATTCTATTTTGGATAATTTAAATTGTGGGTTTGTTGGCAATGTTTTGTGTCAACTTTTGGTTCATTACTATGGTTGGTTGATTTTAAACTACTTAATTGGGTTTGTTTCCTTTTTGGGCAACATTTTGAAATAAAAGAATGCAACTTTGTTTATTTAATTCATTTAAGTCCGATCAAACTGTGGGACCAACTGACGGATCCGTTAAGTGTTTTGACGGGGTCGTCACATGTGGTATCAGAGCTCTGGTTGTAGGGAACTAGGCGGTCTTAATGTGGTCAACCCGTGGTTATTAGGGTGCATTAGAGTCTAGTCTACAGCCCGACCTTTTCGCTATAGCATTATTATGCATTTCATTTCGTATAAGTTATATTATTAGCTTTCATATCTTTTTAGTATGTGGTTTGCGGTTTTGCTGTTTGCAGATGTCGACTTCTAGCGATAACTCTGTTGCTGCTCCTGCTCCACCGTCTCCTGCTAGACGTCGTGCTAATCAACCAGAGATCGATGATCCTGTTCATTACTATTTTTCTACCATTACTCATATGAACCGGGCTTATAATGAGGTGACACGTATTAACGCCCTTAGTGATTGTTTGCGCACTTTGCCACATAATGAAGTTATGGACGAGATTCGTGCCGACATGGGTAACTTTATCACTTTCAAGCATAGGGTTGAGGATGCGAACCGCAAGCGTGATCGTGAAGTTAATGCTAAGTTCGAGGCTCTCGAGAGCACTATTCGTGTGTTGAAGGAAGAGTTGGATGTTGTGAAAGGGAAGTTGCGTAAGTATGAGGATCCTGCTGAGACTCATGCTGGACCAGCTTATCACACCCGCCCTAAGCGAATGTGATGTGATTATTCATATTGATTATCTATTTCATCAGACTTAATGTCCTTTTTATACATACATTTTGGGTTATGTACGGCGTTTTGCCGAGGATTTTATTAAGATTTTGTTATGGGATATTTTTTTCATTATGTATGGATGGTTATTTTTATGACATCTATTATCATTATCATGTTTTATTTCTGATATTATGGCTCTTGGCATGTTATATTATGCGTAATATATGTTCATGTATGTTAGGTGCTATGTATGTTGTATGATGTTATCATAAAATATGTATGCATGTGATGGTTATTTCTATAACAATCATAACTGTCATGTTATTACTCATAGTGTTAGTTGACTAATATCTTAATGGTTAGTCTTTTCGTGTTTTGATCTATCCCTTTATGACACTAGTATTATTCTTGGTACTAACGGATGTGTTATTCTATTTTGAAGATCATGCCTCCAAGAGAGTCCACTGAAGCGCGTATGCAACGCCTGATCAATGAAGGAATTGCTGCTGCCATGGCAGCAAATGCTAATGTTAACGCCAATGCCAACAACAACCAGGTGGGATGCTCCCACAAAACTTTTATGGCTGGTCGACCCCAAGAATTCAGTGGTACGGAAGGACCAATAGGGCTTACTCGTTGGTTCGAGAAAATCGAATCTATTTTCAGGGTCAGTCGGGTCCGTGAAGAGGACAAAGTTAGTTTCGCTAGTTGCACTCTCAAGGATAGTGCCTTGACATGGTGGAACAATCTGGTTAGTAGTTTGGGAAGCGATGTAGCTTATGGTTTGGCCTGGAATGATTTTAAGGAAAGATTGATCACCCGCTATAGACCTCGGGGTGAGCTTAAGAAGCTAGAGGTTGAGCTCAAGAATTTGAAAATGCATGGCACCGAGTTAGATGCCTATGAACGAAGGTTTTTCGAGTTAACTTTGCTGTGTCCTAGGGTTTATGCGGATGAGGACCGCAAAATTGAGGCTTACATTGATGGTTTGTCCGAGAAGATTGAACACGGGGTTGAGTCCAGTGAACCCCAGACTATTGAGGCAGCTATGTCTATGGCCCACAAACTTAATGACAAGGTGTTGAGAAGAAGCAAGACTACAGTTGTTGAAAGTAGTGAGGAGGTTGTCAAGAAGGCTGATAATGGGAAACGAAAGTGGGATAACAACCGCAATCAAAACCAGGGTCAGCAGAAGAAACAGGATACCTCAGGTGCTAATAACAGAAATCAGCGTGTGTGTCCTCGTTGCTATAAAGCTCATGATGGTTACTGCACAGTTACTTGTAAGAGGTGCTCTAAGCAAGGGCACATTACTAAAGATTATACAGTGCTTTTGCCGGGGTCTGCTACTCCCGCGACTGGTGGTAATAATAATAATGTTGGTAATAGAGGTGGTAACGGTAACGGTAATGGGAAATCGAATAATGGAGGTAATCCAAGGGTTTGTTATGAGTGTGGGAAGCCGGGGCATTTCCGAGATGCTTGTCCCAACAAGAAGACTGCAGAGACTGCACGCGGCCGAGCGTTCAACATTAATGCTAAGGATGCGGAGGAAGATCCTAAGCTTGTTACTGGTACGTTCTCAGTCAACGATTTATCAGTTTATGTTCTATTTGATTCAGGGGCTGATTTAAGTTTTGTGTCGAATAAGTTAAGTCCGAGAATCAAAACGCCGTTAACTCTCTTAGACAATACTTATGTTGTTGAAGTAGCTAATGGTAAAGAACTTACTGCTAAGACTGTACACCGTAAATGTAACATTAATTTGGGTGGTGGGGATTTTGACATAGATTTGATACCGATTGAACTTGGTAGTTTTGATGTTGTTATTGGTATGGATTGGTTGTCTGCGAACCGTGCCGAGATCGTCTGTTATGATAAGGCTATTCGTGTTACTGATGTTATTGGAGAGCCACTGATGGTCTATGGAGATAAGAAATGCGCGTAGTTAAACCTTATTAGCTGTATGAAAGTTCGTAAACATCTCCGTAAGGGCTGTCATGCTATTCTTGCTCATGTTGTTGATCCTAGTAAAGAAGTGAAGAACGTTGATGATGTTCCCATTGTTAGGGATTTTCTCGAAGTGTTTCCTGATGATTTACCTGGCCTTCCGCCGCAACACGCGGTAGAATTTCAGATTGATCTTGTTCCCGGCGCTGCTCCTGTAGCACGTGCTCCTTATCGTCTTGCGCCTTCTGAACTTCAAGAATTGTCAAGTCAACTCCGTGAGTTGTTAGACAAAGGCTTTATTCGTCCTAGTTCGTCCCCTTGGGGAGCTCCTGTTCTGTTTGTTAAGAAGAAGGATGGTTCTTTTCGTTTATGCATTAATTATCGTGAACTGAATAAGCTCACTGTTAAAAATCGTTATCCTCTTCCGAGAATTGATGATCTGTTCGATCAGCTTCAGGGTTCTTCTGTTTATTCAAAATTTGATCTTCGTTCTGGCTATCATCAGTTACGCGTTAAGGAATCTGATGTTTCAAAAACTGCTTTTCGCACCCGTTACGGTCATTTTGAGTTTCTTGTTATGCCGTTCGGATTGACAAATGCACCTGCTGTGTTCATGGACCTCATGAACCGTGTGTGTAGACCCTATCTGGACAAGTTCGTTATAGTTTTCATCGATGACATTCTTATCTATTCTAAGAGTGATGAAGAGCACGAAGAACATTTGAGGTTAGTGCTTGATTTGTTAAAGAAAGAAGAGTTGTACGCTAAGTTTTCTAAGTGTGCATTTTGGTTAAAAGAAGTTCAGTTCCTTGGTCACATTGTTAGCAAACAAGGAATACAAGTTGATCCTGCTAAATTGAGGCGATTGAAAAGTGGGAAACTCCGAAAACTCCTACTCAAATTGGTCAGTTCTTAGGATTGGCAGGTTACTATCGAAGGTTCATCCAGGATTTCTCTCGTATAGCGAAACCTCTGACTGCTTCAACGCATAAGGGGAAAAAGTATGAGTGGAAAGATGAACAGGAGAATGCTTTTCAGATTTTGAAGAAGAAACTGACTACCGCTCCGATATTGTCTCTACCGGAGGGTAATGATGATTTTGTTGTTTATTGCGATGCATCACGACAAGGCTATGGTTGCGTTTTGATGCAACGAAAGAAGGTTATTGCGTATGCGTCACGTCAGTTGAAGGTTCACGAACAGAACTATACAACTCATGATTTAGAGTTGGGAGCTGTTATTTTTGCACTTAAGATTTGGAGACACTACCTTTTAGTGTTAAGAGTACTGTGTACACCGATCATAAGAGTCTTCAACATATTCTCGATCAAAAACATTTGAACATGAGACAACGAAGATGGATTGAGACGTTGAATGATTATGATTGTGACCTTTTGTATCATCCGGGTAAAGCCAATGTTGTGGCTGATGCTTTGAGTCGTAAAGAAAGGGCTGAACCACGAAGGGTTAGAGCTTTGAATATGACAGTTAGATCAAACCTCGTTAGGCAGATTCTTGAGGCACAACAAGAAGCCTTAAAGGAGGAGAAGTTCGTGAAAGAGAATGTAGCCAAAGTAGCTAAGAAGTTTGAAGTTCGAGCTGATGGAACTAGATACTTTGCGGGACGTCTTTGGGTTCCGAAGTTTGGAGGTCTTCGACAGTTGATTTTAGATGAGGCTCATAAGTCTAGATACTCTATTCATCCTGGTTCAGGGAAGATGTATCAGGATCTTAAGGAGCTGTATTGGTGGCATAATTTGAATGGTGACATAGCTATGTATGTGTCTAAGTGTTTGACCTGTTCTAAGATCAAAGCTGAACATAAAAAACCGTCCGGATTGTTGGTACAACCAGAAATTCCCGAGTGGAAGTGGGAAGGTATCACTATGGATTTTATCACTAAGTTACCAAGAGTTTCGGGTGGTTATGATGCGATTTGGGTGATTGTAGATCGACTCACTAAGTCGGCTCACTTTTTGACGATTAGGGAAACCGATTCCATGGAGAAACCCACCCGTTTGTATTTGAAAGAGATTGTTTCGAGGCATGGCGTTCCCGTTTCTATTATTTCCGACAGAGATAGTCGATTTGTATCGAGATTTTGGCAATCGTTGCAAGAAGCCTTGGGCACTAGATTGGATATGAGCACCCCTTATCATCCTCAAACGGATGGTCAAAGTGAGAGGACCATTCAGACATTAGAAGATATGTTGCGAGCTTGTGTGATTGATTTTGGGAATGGGTGGGATAAGTATTTGCCGTTAGCTGAGTTTTCTTATAACAACAGTTATCACGCAAGTATTAAGGTCGCACCGTTTGAAGCTTTGTACGGTAGGAAATGTAGGTCTCCTATTTGTTGGAATGAGGTTGGGGATGCTCAACTTACAGGTCCAGAGATTATTCACGAGACTACTGAGAAGATTGTGCAAATTAAAGAAAGGTTGAGAACTGCTAGAAGTCGGCAAAAGAGTTATGCCGACAAAGGAAGGAAAGATGTTGAATTTCAAGTTGGTGATCGTGTTATGTTAAAAGTTTCGCCTTGGAAGGGTGTTATTCGTTTTGGTAAAAGAGGGAAGTTAAGTCCTCGTTTCGTGGGACCGTTTGAGATCATTGAAAGAGTTGGACCGGTGGCTTATCGTTTGAAGTTGCCACAAGAACTCAGTGCTGTTCACGATGTTTTCCATATTTCGAACTTAAAGAAGTGTTTGGCTGAATTTGATCAGACTATTCATTTGGAGGAACTTCAAGTTGACAAGCAATTGCATTTTATTGAGGAGCCAGTTGAGATCATGGACCGAGAGGTTAAGACTCTTAAACAGAGCAGAATTCCTATTGTTCGGGTCCGATGGAACGCTAGACGCGGTCCCGAGTTCACTTGGGAGCGTGAAGACCAAATGAAGCAGAAGTACCCGCATTTGTTCTCAGATGCAGAGTCAACCCCTGCGCCTGCTTAAATTTCGGGACGAAATTTCCGTAACGGGGAGGTACTGTCACGACCCTACTTTTTCCGTTATCTTTTTCCGTTAATTATTTAACGACCGTTAACTGTTAGTGTGCCACGTCATTTCTATGACCTATATTATTATTTTTGTAATAATAATATATATAATAATTATTATGTGTTATGTGAATATATGTATTCATATTTTAATTTATACGTTTCTACGTCTCGCGGATTTCCATCCGGCGAATCTTTTCGGTTTTAAAACCAACGGTCGAGCTTTCGGTATTTTTAAATCCTAAATATTTTAAATATGATATTTTATGATCATATTATTAATAGGTGTATTTATATTTATTTTTCGTCGCGCGTTTGTTATCTTTCCGAAATTTTAATCGCGTAAGCGTGTTTTCGCGTTTCGGGATTCGTTCGGGCATTCGGGCCATCAGGAATTGCACGTTTTTCAATAATGGACAAGTTGGCCCACTAAGGGGCCCACCCCCATTCAAAATCGGCCGAATATGGGAGGGGGTGTATCCCTTTGCTTCTCATTTTTGTTTCACATAATTTTAATTCACAAAAATTCCCTAAACCTAACTTGCACTTTTTCTCCTCTCCTCTCCCTCTTGTGACCATCGCCTACCACCACCATTATCATCATCTTCATTAATTTTCAAGCTTGGATCAAGAGATAGCTAGCATAAACGTGTTCCTCTCTTCGTTCTCTACGCGATTACATACTTTGATTCTCGATTTGGATATAAACCCTAACCCTAGAACTTTTAATTTCTATTCATATTTCTGTATTTTGTGTTCATATTATTAGTATGATGTATATTAGTTGTTGTAATGTTGTTTGGATGCGTAGAATTACTCGTTTGCATATGTTTTCGGTTTGTAAAATTTGGACAGCAGTTTGATTCGTGTTTTCTGACTTTGTAACTGATATGAATGTTAAAATAAAGTATATAAATGAGTTCCTCTCATCAAGACATTAATTTTAGACTCCGGATTCATGTCGTTTCGATTCCCGGAGCCCTAGATATGCTTAATTTGGTTTTTGTTAAAGATTGAAAGGTGTTCTTGGCATGAACAAGGTTGGGTCCGACTTTGTGACCATCCTTGGTGTCTTTAGGGTGTGTCATTTGGTTAGGACTGATGGTGGGACGGATTTTCATGTTCGGGTCACCTAAATCCGAGCCACGGTTCACCCGTTGTGCCCGAATTACTGTTTTGAGTAAATTGATTTTCCCAAGTGTGGTCATGGCTGATATCCACAACCTAGGGACTGTTCTTGGAGTGTTCTTGAGTTCATAATTGTGTCGGGTGGTTTGAGTAGGTGAAGTTGCATATGTGGCTTGCCCGAAACCGACACCCGGGGCTCAAGATACGACCCGATGAACTTTTAAACTTATAAACTTATGGTTAATGATTTAACTTATGATAAAAATTATGGATTTCATTATTAATAAATTACTTATGATAAAAGAAGTAATTATTATTATTTAAAACTTATGATATAAATATTTATTATATCATTTAATTATTAATTATAATTTAATTAACATTTTAATTAAACTTATGATTAATAATACTTTTATTTTTAAAGGAAAATACTTATGATAAGTATTAACTTTATTTTTGAGAAATTATTATAAGACTTATAATAAAGAATAAATTATTATTTAATTATTATAAGACTTAATTATTATTTAATTATGATTTAATTATTAAATACTTATGATTTAATAATTTTAATTAGAAACTTATGATATAATTAATAAATCATTATTAATTTATAATACTTATGATATGATTTAAAGATTATTATTATTAATAATATTTATAATATGATTAATATTTAATTAATTAATTAAATACTTATGTTATACTAATTATAACATTTCAACTTATATTAACTTTAATAATTCATTTTATTTAATTAAACTTATGTTAAGACATTATTATACACTTTTGACTTTAATAAACATTATAACCTATGTTATTATTATAATTTACACTTTTCAAATTAATGTTGACTATGTTTGACCAATGTTGACTTTTGAGTTGACTTTCGGTTGACTTTGACTTTCAGTTGACTTCTGTTGACTTTCTAAATAAGGAAACTTTCCTAACTTCAAAACTTTCTAAAAATAGAAATTTCTAAATTTGGAAACTTTCCAAAAATAGAAACTTTCCTAAAATAGAAACTTTCCAAAAATAGAAACTTTCCTAAAATAGAAACTTTCCTAAAATAGAAAACTTTCCAAAAATGGAAACCTGCTAAAAATAGAAACTTTCTAAAAATAGAAAGCGTGTGTCCTTATGCTGTTCCAATCAAACCGATGCTTGCTGAGTAATGTTCTATGTCTACTTGCAACATGTACAATAGCTATCATACTAAGACTTGACCTAAGTTAGTTATTTATTTCGACCTGCTTTATTTATAGGTCGGCGTTGTGATCTTTCTTGATCACTTTACTTTACTTGCTGTTCGCTTGTTTGTGAGATTTCTTCAGTTGCTATTTAAGGTGAGTTATAGTCCCGTTTTTACATACTTTTCAAAGTATACTTTTTGGGATGTGATTACATGCATATTTTTATTTACGGTTAGACACAAGTAACAGTTAAATTTAATTATTCATTGTGAGTTGGACAAAAATATTCCCTAGTCTGGTAACTGTAATCATTGGTTTCTACCGGTGAACGCGAATCCTACGGATAGATCTATCGGGTTTGACAACCCCATTTTGAGCTAGTCGCGCTAGCAATTTATAATCGGAATGTTTAGTACTTCGTAATTTGTTGTAGATACACTGTCCAAGTGTATATTTTTATTGTGTTTGGCAAGGGTAAATAAAGGGTTAAGTGGTTACCAGGTGGCTCATTGATAATGGAATAATGTTTAATGTTTTCTAACATTTTACAATCTTGTGGTCTAAAGTTTACTTATTTATTTAAACCTATAATTCACTCAACCTTTGTGTTGACAGTTTACTTGCATGTTTTCACAGGTACTTGAGTTATTTGATGCTTCCGCTGTCGTTAGAAGAGTCTGCATGCATTTGGGCAGATTTTATGAAACTATTTATGAAACTTAAGTTTGCATTCTATTTTGGATAATTTAAATTGTGGGTTTGTTGGCAATGTTTTGTGTCAACTTTTGGTTCATTACTATGGTTGGTTGATTTTAAACTACTTAATTGGGTTTGTTTCCTTTTTGGGCAACATTTTGAAATAAAAGAATGCAACTTTGTTTATTTAATTCATTTAAGTCCGATCAAGCTGTGGGATCAACTGACGGATCCGTTAAGTGTTTTGACGGGGTCGTCACACCTGCTGTTGACTCATCCATACGATTCATTCATCACACGTACGAGTTAGCTTCATCAGCCGTACGGGTGATCACTAACTCGTGTCTTCTCATTTAGGTTGTAATTGTGACTTAGCTCAGCATCAACCGTGCGTATGAGCCTGTCAGTCGTACTAGTGAGGCTTCACTCGTACGTCTGACTAAGTCTAATATAGTCAAACATCTAAATCTCGTTCCTGCAGTTCTTGTAACCACATACAAACACGGATAGGATAATAACGAGCAATCATGGTGGCCTGTAAACTGTTGTACCTGCAATGAACGTGGGTAGATGTCTAGGGACTTGCATAAAATGCATCAACGAAAGGTGTGAGTTGTAAGGAAATGAAGGAGGTGAATTTATAAGAAAATCTCCGACAGAACAATTAAAATGGACGATCGCATTTAAAGCGGATCCTAATTCCCTTGATTACCAGAGAGTCAAATCTTATTAAGAAGATTTTCTTCAAATCCCTTGAAATCTGGGAATCAATCATATCTACATCAAATGATAAGATGAATCTACACTTACTCATTTCACTCTTCTATGTTAGCTTCATTCGTACTCTTCATATAAATGGATTGTTTATCCAAATTATTCACTGATGATAAAACTCTAATTTTCATTCCGTATGCATCATGAAAACATATTTATTATCATTCACGACCTTTCCACTCAAATTTCGGGACGAAATTTCTTTAACGGGTAGGTACTGTGACAACCCGGAAATTTCCAACCAAATTTAAACTTTAATCTTTATATGTTTCCGACACAATAAGCAATATTTGTTAAGTTAAATTTCAAGAATTTTAAACTATGTTCATACATTCATTCAACCTCGACCAAGTTCCAACGATTCACGAACCATTAAACGAATATGATTATATATGTATATGTGTATATATATTATAACTTGAAACGTAAATAAAATATTAGATTAAATACTTTATATGATTGTATCTGTTTCAAAATGTTTATCAATGGAATTAGAAGATAAGATCAAATGATTGAATTATCAGATATATTGAATTATGATTACAAGTCTCTGTTGAAAGGCCCACGTTGATTTGAGAAATCTTTCCATTTTAACAATATTCGAAAAATGGTAAAGTGATTTATAAATAAGAACAAATTGTCAATCATTGAGAACTAGACAAAGGATAGTGGAAGATTGAATTTCATAAAGACTCGATTGATCTATTTAGTTTCAAACGTACAAAAAACGTTTTTAGTTTAAAAAGAACTTTATTATTAAAACGTATATAACTTTTATAAATATCTAGAACCACTTTTGACAACTCATTACTTAACTAGTATGATAAAGATAACGATATTTATATTTTATTTTATTAAATATATATAACGATTTAAATTAATATTATATATATTTATACGCGTATTATACGTACATAGTTTTATACTTTTACTATACTTTAGTTTTATACTTTTACTATACTTAAACTTTACCTTTACTTTATTTTTACTTTACTTTAACTTTAATAATTCATACTTTAATAATTCACTTTAATAATTCATACTTTAATAATTCACTTTAATAATTCATACTTTAATAATTTACTTTAATAATTCATACTTTAATAATTCACTTTAATAATTCAAAAATCTATTATAAATAGAATTTAATAGGTTTCATTATTTCATAGAAACTTGAAAATATTTTTCTCTAAACTCTCTCAATCGATATACATATATATATTTACTCCGTATTATTTCAAGATATTATTAGTATACATAAAATATTACTACGGAGTGCTGTCCGAGTGATTTCGAAATTGTTTTTCGAGTGGGATATGATTAAGGAAATTATGGGTTATAGCTATGGAGGTGATTGAGTATGGTTCATGGGTATGCTCGTGAGGTCAATATAGTGTTTATCATTTCCGTTGCGTCTACGTACCTTTCCTGCAATATTGAATCTCAATATTGATACGTGAGTCCTCATAATTTAACTTTTACATACTAATAGTGTATCCCTGACTAGTGATCGAGTATTTAGGATTATGCATGCTTGTACTTTTGATATTGCCCTTAGACAGATTAGGTTGAATCTTGAATTAGTTACACTTGCGGTTGAGATAAGGTATAAGATATGCATGTCCTTGGAAAGCTAGCGAAAAATTAAGAACTTTTCCTTTAGATATCGAATGGTTTCGATGAACGGATTAGAAGTTATAATCAATTGAATTTTCGATATTTTTATTAAAAATGATTATTATTATCGTCGTTTTTATCGTCGTTCTAGTTTTATCTTATTATTATCATTATTATTATCTTTATCAATAAAAGGGATTTATCATTAAAAATTGTTATTTTTTTTATTATTACTATCGTTATTATCGTTAAAGTTATAATTAGTATTATTATTATTATCCAATTATTATTATTATTATTGGTATTATTATTATTATTATCATTATTAATATATATATCATTATTTAAAAATGGTTATTGTTATTGTTATTATTATTATTACTATATTATCATTAAGATAATTAATAGTATTATCGTTAATAATGTTATAGTAACTATCATTATTAATATTAGTGTAATTAAAACAAATATTTGTAACACCTAATTAATTTGATTACTATTATTATCATTATTATGAACACGATATAAAAGACGATTAAAAGCTATTAAACGAAACGATTAGGAAATAATGGATAAGAGTATCATGATGAAATTAAATATTATAAGATATTGATTTAGATAAAATTATCGTTCTTATTATTTTTATCATTACTATTATTATTAAAAGTATCGTTAGTATTAAAACTATCATTTTAACAAAAATTATCATTTTAATAGACAGGTCATTGTTACTATAAAATATCATTATTATTATTATTTTAAATAGAACTAATATTTTAAAGATAATATTAAAAATTATCGTAAATATTAAAGTTATCATAATTAGAATTATCGTTTTATCATAATGTCATCTTAGTAATTATAAATATTGATATTTTTATAATAATTATTATTATTACAAAATAATACAACTTTTACTTACTATCATTATAGATATTATTTTATCAAATAAATATGTGATACAAACATATTTTACTACGTGTAATAACTTACTTTAATAATACCTATCATATTATCTTTATAATATTAAATGAACCCTATAAATTTTATTACTTAATATATATAAAAGTATATTTTATTATATAAATTTAATATAAAATTTTATTTATTAATAAATAAATTATATTATTTACTCTAATAAATCTTTTAAAAATATTTAAAAATATAAAATGACGATATTTAAACTATATATTAATCATGTATAGATTTTTAAAAATTATTTTGAGTCAAATTTACTTTTGTTGACTTTTGCATATTAGTCTCGAGCATTAAGATTGTGGTACACTATGACTTGACCTAATTTGTTAGACAAATATTGACCAACACATAAATATATATAATTAATTTAGGTTCGTGAATCCGAGGCCAACCTTGCACTTGTTCAATGACGTTATATGTATTTTTACTACGAAATACAGTATGGTGAGTTTCATTTGCCTTTTTACCCTTTATATTTTTGGGACTGAGAATACATGTGCTTTTATAAATGTTTGACGAAATAGACATAAGTAATTGAAACTACATTCTATGGTTGAATTATCAAAATCTAATATGCCCCTTTTTATTAAAGTTTGGTAATCTAAGAATTAGGGAACAGACACCCTAATTGACGCGAATCCTAAAGATAGATCTATTGGGCCTAACAAACCCCATCCAAAGTACCAGATGCTTTAGTACTTCGAAATTTATATCATGTCCGAAGGAGGATCCCGGAATGATAGGGGATATTCTTATATGTATCTAGTTAATGTCGGTTACCAGGTGTTCACCATATGAATGATTATTTTTGTCTCTACGCATGGGATGTATATTTATGAGAACTGGAAATGAAATTCTTGTGGTCTATTAAAATGATGGAAATAAATGATTATGATAAACTAATGAACTCACCAACCTTTTGGTTGACACTTTAAAGCATGTTTATTCTCAGGTGTTAAAGAAATCTTCCCCTGTGCATTTGCTCATTTTAAAGATATTACTTGGAGTCTTTCATAGCATATTTCGAAGAACGTTGCATTTGAGTCATTGAGTTCATCAAAGATTATTATTAAATCAATTTATAATTGGATAGTGGATATTATGAAATGGTATGCATGCCTGTCAATTTTCGATGTAAAGAAAGATTGTCTTTTAAAAATGAATGCAATGTTTGTAAAATGTATCATATAGAGGTCAAATACCTCGCAATGTAATCAACTATTGTGAATCGTTTATAATGTATATGAACGGGTCCTTTCAACATACGCTTGATCGGATACGATGAGCGGGATATTTATAAATACGAATTATTGTTCATTTGATCGGAAGCGGGGATGGATTAATAGTCACTGGACTCATTAATACTTGGGTGGATTAGATTCAAGGGTAATTGGTGTAATTGTTAACAAAGTATTAAAACCTTGGATTACACGCAGTCGATTAACTGGTGTATTCATTAAACAAAGTATTAAGACCTTGTTATAGTTCGAATCCCCAATTAGTTGGAATATTTGACTTCGGGTATAAGGTTAAATTTTCCGAGCATTTTATAATTATGACCGATGAACTATTATGGGCAAAAACCAGATAGGTTTCAAATACATCCAGGATAAAGGACAATTAACCCAGGGTAATAAATCATAATCAAAACGTCAAACATCATGGTTACAGAAGTTTAAATAAGCATAATTATTATATTGTTATTTATTTTACGCACTTTAATTATTGTCATTTATATTTACGCTTAAGTTTTAAAATCGACAAACCGGTCATTAAACGGTAAACCCCCTTTTATATATAATTATATATATTTTGTACAAATATAGTTATTTAAAATATAGTGTGCAATAAGTCATCTCCCGTGAAACGAACCGGACTTACTAAAAACTATACTACTCTACGATTAGGTACACTGCCTATAAGTGTTGTAGCAAGGTTTAGGTATATCCCATCTGTAAATAAATAATTAAAACTTGTGTAATTTGTATCGTATTTCGTATTAAAAATAATAGTATTTCATATACACCACTGTACACATTAAACAACGTGTATTCTCATCCCTGAAAACATGTAAAAAGCGGGACTGTAGACTCACCTTTGAATAAAGCTCGGATGACAGACAAAAACTTGTACGGATTATAGCTGAGTAATGCAACCTAAGTATACGTATTTAGGTTGGTCAATATATGTATCTTAAATAAGGGTGGTTTCATAGTATAGGTTGTCTCATTGCTCGAATCGACGCGTTTCAAAGTAAAAGTCAACAAATAGTCAACTAGATCATGCAAGCCAAACAAAGTCAACCGAAGTTAAACTGAAAGTCAAACTTGGTCAATGTGGTCAACTAAAGTCAACATCAGTAGGTTCATGTCAAATGTTGGTCAACATGTCAAACCTAAGTCAAACAACACGTTTCAGGTCATAAATGGTCATTTTCACAATTTCAGTTTATTGTTGTGCACAAAGTTCATGAACATGTAGCATACTTAGCACATTACCTCATAGTACAAAATTCAAGTAAACATGGAAAACTCCAGATCATAAGTCTACTCAAAATTGATTCCAAAAAGTCCAGCTAGGGTCTCATACGATAATTAAAAGTCAGGAATCAGAAGGGGTACATTTATGGTTTGCCAAGTCAGTTTCTGACCGCGCACTAATTTCGTTTCGGCTATAAACAGAACTAGGGGCATGAAATTGATACAATACAAGTGGCCATAGTTCAAGGACAAGTCAAACTAACACATATAAAAAATATAGCAATTTATATTTATCCAACTTGTATAGTTTATTCATGCAAGTTGAATATTCAGTTTTCAGCTCAAATCAGAATTTACATAAAGTATGGCCCTATTGTGCCCAATGCATAAGGTTTCAGAGATTGACATTAACTAATCATATGTCACATATCATGTCAAAATTCATGTTACAGAAGCATACATTCTAATTCAATAAATACAAACCACAGAGTATAAAACAGAGAGCAAGTTGCAGGTTCGATTCTAGTTTAGCTAGTCACAATCGCACGCAATTATCCAAAGATCTAGATACAATTAGACTATGATATCTACATGAATGGTGAAGTAATTTTTGTGTAATTTTCAAATATGCAAATCTTTAAACACAGAAGTCAATACATTTTATGATACAAGGCTGTTTTCATGCAAGTGCTGTATAATTCCACTTTTACACTAAATCAAGTATATCTCGAGTTATATATAAGTAAACGACATGATATCCTAGTGTAACTTGAGTGTTTTTGAATTATATTTCCAGTGGTATAAGTTTCACAAGCCAATTAGTGGTCTAACAAACCCATATTTCTGATTACACACAAAAACACAACATTAATTTCAATTGACCATAACTTGATCATCCGGAAACGAAATCAAGCGAATCCAAAGCCTAAAATCAATAGTTTTTTTGCAAGGAATCTAATTAAAACATAACATCATGCATTTGAAAAATCAAAATTCACTGATCATGCAATAAACAAATTCGGTTCTTAACCCTAACGCATCAAACGATCAATTTAACGATAACAATTAACATGTACGCGTATAGACTTGAGCAATTGACAACATAACTATGAAACATCAATAAAAATCAGATTTTAAAGATTAGGGTTAGCTATTTATACCTTTGATCAACAAATCTTTTATACCAACGCTTAGCTATCGATGTGAATTGCAACTTTCGTGTTGAAGGTTTTGTCTAAAAGTGAAAATTTAATGGTGTTGTGATGGTGGTGAATGGCGACGTAAAGAGAGGCCAGGGAGGGAGAAAAGAATCGACTGATTAGGGTATTAGGATGATTATGCAGTCTAATTTCTATTATAGCTACTTAAATTAGGCCCTAAGCACACTACTAATACCCAATAAGCCCAAATTAGAAATTAAAGGGGTGGGGGGTTGGGTTTTGGCCGATTGGCCCAAGTGGGGTATCCCCGGGCTCGTGTTTTGCAATTCCTTGTATTCGTGGCTCGTTTCAAGTGCCGTTTAGTCGTACCGAGGTTCTGGAACGCTAAACCGATCGTTAAACGCAACCAAACGTTAATTTATTAAAAATACAATAAATTAATTATTTTTGAAAAGTTAATAATTAATAATTTAATTATTAAAATAAACCCCAGCGTTTCGTTGTTCAAAAAGCAGTTATCAAAACTGTATCATTTTTATCGTATTTCTTTATCTGAAATATTTATTCGAATTAATAATATCCCATATTAATTATTGTAACCCTCCAAGGATCAAGTACGCATTTATTACTCATAAACACATAAACGTCAAGTAATCACCGTTAAATAAACTAACGGAAGGTTAACGGAAGTAACGGAAAAAGCAGGGTTATTACATGGCTGCTATGAACGGGCTGAAGAGGCTTGTGAGGCCACACGCCGTATTAATATGGCTGCTATAGAAAATGTATGTAGGAACGAAGAGTCAACTGTAGAGAATATTTTAAATGTTAGAAATGTAATATTTTGTACTTGTCTTCATATTTTTTGAGTTTCCTTGGCATTTTAACGTTCAATATTTTACATTATCTGTACTATATGTAAAACCCTGGAGGGTGTTTGTAGTGAAACTAGTATCATAGAGTTTGGTGTGCCGACCATCATGACGAACGTAGATATCTAGACTATGCGTGAGCTTGGTCAAGATGTTTATACGGTTAAGACCAACATATTTTTGCCAGAAACTCCATATATTATCCAAATGGTTCTTCGAGGGAAGGTCCTCCTACCAACAAAACCTAGAATGCATTTCTTAAGGGGGTAGGTCTAAAATATAATCCAAAAACTTCGTTGTAATTTGTTTTTGTGATATATTCAGATTAACAAGAAAAGTACGCGGCAAATTATTATAGAACATATTTCATTTTCGTAGCTTGTACTTTGAAAAATATACATACATGATTTCGTCCATATTGGTGTTGCCGGATAGGTGGTCAGTCCATCCGGAAACATATGGTTCATACATATTATTTCTTTAAATTGGTTGCATGCGACGTGGCAGAACTTCTCTGTGTGGAGTCTCTAAATGATAGGCTCTGAATTCGTTGATGTCGATGATTTTATATGGTCCCTCCCATCGTACTCCAAGCTTCCATGTGTTCTTGACTCTGCCGGCGTCATTATTTCTTAGTACCAGGTCGTTTAACTGGAATGTTAGAGGTTTGACTTTTTTATCATAGTGTTTTGCCATTTTTTGTTTCCTTTATGCTTGACGAATGGACGCGATTATCCTTCTTTCTTCTAAAAAAATCAAATTTTCTCTTAGTCCATCCTCATTTTATTCTTCGTCAAATTCCATCATTCGGAATGTTGGTACACTTTCTTCAGCTGGTATCAATGCCTCTGTTATGTATACGAGGCTGAACGGTTTTTCTTTGGTACTGTCTTTTGGTGTTGTTCGATGTGCACATAATACATGTGATAATTCATCCACCCATCCTTTTCTGCTATGGCCCAGTCTTTCCTTTATTCCTACTACAATCTCTGTTAGTTACCTCGACTTACCCATTTGCCTGTAAATGTGCTACCGACATGAATGTTTGCTTAACATCCATGCCTGCATTCCAATCTTTAAATGGATTGTTTGTAAATTGTTTTCCATTGTGACTGACTATCTCACGTGGTAAACTAAAACGACAAACTATATTCTCCTAGATGAAGGTTAATATTTTCTTGCCGGTTATCGTACTTAGTGACTTGGCTTCAACCCATTTTATGAAGTAGTCAATGGCTGCTACCATAAATTTCATGTTGCCTACGGCCTTTGGGAATGGTCCAACAATATCAATTCCCCATTTGCATAATGGCCAGACTGTATTGACCAAGACCATGTTATGTCTTGGTGACACACTGACCGGTGCATTTATCTGGAAGGCTTCACAGTTTTATATTAATTCATATGTTTCCCTGTACATTCCCGACCAGAAGTATCTCATTCTCATTATTCTGTATACCATGGTCATGTAGTCGGAATGTATTGTACATGCCCCTTCATGCATTTATTGAACGATTGTTTTGCTTATTTTGGGCCGACACACCTTAAGTCTGGTCCCATAAAGGATTTTCTGTATAATATGCAATCGTTTAAGTAATACATTGGTGCCTACAGACGGATTTTTCTTTCCTGTAAATTGTCTGCCGGTAGTACCCATTCATTTTTGTATTTGATGAACGGTGTCAACCAGCAATCTAGCTCCGGTATTAGAAATAAGTAAAAATGTTTAATAAAATAAATAGTTTATAGATTTGTATAGATTTCTTTCCTGTAAATTGTCTGCCGGTAGTACCCATTCAATTACCTTTTCAAAGATCTAAGACATCATGTCATATCATTTATAGATTTGTATATATAGTTCAATTTGTGATATCGGCTAAAAAGTCACGTTTTCACCCCGGTATTAAGGCCCAAAAACAAGAAAGATTCAAACTTTTTCAGAAAAATACCCACTTCATCGGTTAGAATTGAAGAACAAGTAATTATGAAGGCGGTGCAAAAAGAATCAAGAGAATCGGAGCTAAAACGAAGATTCTAGAGCAAAAACGGTGAAAGACAAGAAATCAAGTTACGATCCAGTGAATCAAGGCTGACCAGCACCAAAAATGGCCTGCCATACGGCTTGCCATACGGATTGCCAGTATGGGGTACGGCCTGCCAAACGGTGGAGCAAACGGCCCCAAGAAACGGGCTGCCAAGCAAACGGCTTGCCAAATACGGCCCACTAAACGGGTTGCCATACGGCTTGCCAGCCGTTTACAGGCAAAAACTTTGCTTATTTAAAGGGTCTTTGTCATTCATTCCAACACACACTTCAATTCACTTCTTTCTCTCTCTTGTACAATATTAGTCATACTCTCAAGGCCTTCGACTACGTGCGGGAAACCTAGTACCCGGAGAAGAACGCTGAAGATTGTATTAGGAGCGGTCTGGAGTCTTGAAGTTGTCACTTTTGTATTCAGAACTCGTTTAATCTACTGGTACTTCTATCCTTTATCTTATATAATGTTTTATGATATTGTTGCCATGATTAGCGAGTAGTTATCTTTAGTGTATGCTATGATGTAAGCAGTTATAATGCCGAAATAATATTATGGTTTGTGTATGATATCGAAATGCTTTCCGATTATGCTTTAAACTCAACCGCTTTTCCAACTAATAGAACGTAGTTATAGGCCCTGTTATTGGGAAGTCGTGAACCCCGATTCAGAGTACACTATCTGTGAAATGTCCCATTCATATTGATTATAAACGTTCCATATTAATTGATTTTGTTGCGAGATTTTGACCTCTATATGAGACGTTTTTCAAAGACTGCATTCGTTTTTAAAAACAAACCATAACCTTTATTTTATCGACAAGGTAAAAAGGACACCACCTAGATTATCAAAAATGATAATCTAAAAAATATCACACTTACACACTACCAATACATATTGGTTTACAATATTAATATGTTACAACAAAGTAAATTTCGAATGCAGTTTTAAACAATATTATACAAGCATGCTGACTCCAAATCTTGTCCATATATTAGCATGCAACAGCGGAAGCTCTTAATAATCACTTGAGAATAAACATGCTTTAAACGTCAACAAAAATGTTGGTGAGTTATAGGTTTAACCTATATATTTATCAAATTGTAATAATAGACCACAAGATTTCATATTTCAATATACATCCCATACATAGAGATAAAAATCATTCATGTGATGAACACCTGGTAACCGACATTAACAAGATGCATATAAGAATATCCCCATCATTTTGGGACATCCATCGGACATGATATAAAACTCGAAGTACTAAAGCATCTGGTACTTTGGATGGGGTTCGTTAGACCCAATAGATCTATCTTTAGGATTCGCGTCAATTAGGCGTGCACTAATTCTCAAAATTAGTGATGTTCCCTAATTCTTAGGCTACCAAGCAAAAGGGGCATATTCGGCTTCGATCATTCAACCATAGAAAGTAGTTTCATGTACTTGTGTCTATTTTGTAAAACATTTATAAAGCTGCATGTATTCTCATCCCAAAAATATTAGATTTTAAAAGTGGAACTATAACTCACTTTCACAGATTTTTACTTCGTCGGGAAGTAAGACTTGGCCACTGGTCGATTCACGAACCTATAACAAATATGTACATATATATCAAAGTATGTTCAAAATATATTTACAACATTTTTAATACTTTTTAATGTTTTAAATATTTTCAGTCAGCTGTTCTCGTTAGTAACCTACAACTAGTTGTCCATAGTTAGATGTACAGAAATAAATTGATATATATTATCTTGACCCAATCCACGACCCAGTGTATACACGTCTCAGGCTAGATCACAACTCAAAGTATATATATTTTTGGAATCAACCTCAACCCTATATAGCTAACTCCAACATTACTGCATATAGAGTGTCTATGGTTGTTCCAAATAATATATATAGATGGGTCGATATGATATGTCAAAAAATTTGCATACGTGTCTATGGTATCCCAAGATTACATAATATATTAGAATACATGTATAATACAATATAAGTTAGCTAGGATATGATTTGTATAGAATTGTTACAATATTTCCCGTAGCTATAACAATCAAAAAATATCCAATCTTGTTTTACCCATAACTTCTTCGTTTTAAATCCGTTTTGAGTGAATCAAATTGATATGATTTTATATTGAATTCTATTTTATGAATCTAAATAGAAAAGTATAGGTTTATAGTCAGAAATATAAGTTACAAGTCATTTTTGTAAGAGGTAGTCATTTCAGTCGAAAGAACGACGTCTTGATGACCATTTTGAAAAACATACTTCCACTTTGAGTTTAACCATGATTTTTGGTTATAGTTTCATGTTCATAAGAAAAATCATTTTCCCAGAAGAACAACTTTTAAATCAAAGTTTATCATAGTTTTTAATTATAAAACCCAAAACTACCCGCGGTGTTACTACGACGGCGTATGTCCGGTTTTACGGTATTTTTCGTGTTTCCAGGTTTTAAATCATTAAGTTAGCATATCATATAGATATAGAACATGTGTTTAGTTGATTTTAAAAGTCAAGTTAGAAGGATTAACTTTTGTTTGCGAACAAGTTTAGAATTAACTAAACTATGTTCTAGTGATTTCAAGTTTAAACCTTCGAATAAGGTAGTTTTATATATATGAATCGAATGATGTTATGAACATCATTACTACCTCAGGTTTTATGGATAAACCTACTGGAAATGAAAAAAATAAATCTAGCTTCAAAGAATCCTTGGATGGCTTGAAAGTTCTTGAAGCATAATCATGACACGAAAACAAGTTCAAGTAAGATTTCCACTCGAAATAAGATTGTTATAGTTATAGAAATTGAATCAAAGTTTGAATATGAGTATTACCTTGTATTAGAAAGATATATTACTATAACTAAGAAAGATTTCTTGAGGTTGGATGATCACTTTACAAGATTGGAAGTAAGCTAGCAAACTTGGAAGTATTCTTGATTTTATGATACTAGAACTTATAGAATTTATGAAGAACACTTAGAACTTGAAGATAGAACTTGAGAGAGATCAATTAGATGAAGAAAATTGAAGAATGAAAGTGTTTGTAGGTGTATTTGGTCGTTGGTATATGGATTAGATATAAAGGATGTGTAATTTTGTTTACAAGTAAATAAGTCATGAATGATTACTAATATTTTTGTAATTTTATGAGATATTTTATGCTAGTTGCCAAATGATATTTCCCACATGTGTTAGGTGACTCACATGGGCTGCTAAGAGCTGATCATTGGAGTGTATATACCAATAGTACATACATCTAAAAGCTGTGTATTGTACGAGTACGAATACGGGTGCATACGAGTAGAATTGTTGATGAAACTGAATGAGGATGTAATTATAAGCATTTTTATTAAGTAGAAGTATTTTGATAAGTGTCTTGAAGTCTTTCAAAAGTGTATGAATACATATTAAAACACTACATGTATATACATTTTAACTGAGTCGCTAAGTCATCGTTAGTCGTTACATGTAAATGTTGTTTTGAAACCTTTAGGTTAATGATCTTGTTAAATATTGTTAACCCATTATTTATTATATCTAAAGAGATGTTAAATTATTACATTATCATGATATTATGATATATTAATATATCTTAGTATGATATATATACAGTTAAATGTTGTTGCAACGATAATCGTTACATATATGTCTCGTTTCCAAATCTTTAAGTTAGTAGTCTTGTTTTTACATATGTAGGTCATTGTTAATACACTTAATGACATGTTTACTTATCATTTATCATGATTAAACATAGTGTATCAATATCTTAATATGATTCATATGTATTTAGTAAGACGTTGTTATAACGATAATCGTTATATGTATCGTTTCGAGTTTCTTAATTCAATAAACTCAATTTTATGTACATAACACATTGTTAAAATACCTAATGAGATACTTACTTATCATAATATCATGTTAACTATATATATAATCATATATATGTCATCATATAGTTTTTACTAGTTTTAACGTTCGTGAATCACCGGTCAACTTGGGTGGTCAATTGTCTATATGAAACCTATTTAAATTAATCAATTCTTAATAAGTTTGATTGCTTAACATGTTGGAAAAACTTAATCATGTAAATAACAATTTCATTTAATATATATAAACATGGAAAAGTTCGGGTCACTACAGTACCTACCCATTAAATAAATTTCGACCCGAAATTTTAAGTAGTTGGAGGTGTTGTCGTATCTTCTGGAAATAAGTGCGGGTATTTCTTCTTCATCTGATCTTCTCATTCCCAGGTGAACTTGGGTCCTCTATGAACATTCCATCGAACCTTAACAATTGGTATTTTATTTTGCTTAAGTCTTTTAACCTCACGATCCATTATTTCGACGGGTTCTTCGATAAATTGAAGTTTTTCATTGATTTGGATTTCGTCTAACGGAATAGTGAGATCTTCTTTAGCAAAACATTTCTTCAAATTCGAGACGTGGAAAGTGTTATGTACAGCCGCGAGTTGTTGAGGTAACTCAAGTCAGTAAGCTACTGGTCCGACGCGATCAATAACCTTGAATGGTCCAATATACCTTGGGTTTAATTTCCCTCATTTACTAAATCGAACAATGCCTTTCCAAGGTGCAACTTTAATTATGACCATCTCTCCAATTTCAAATTCTATATATTTTCTTTTAATGTCAGCGTAGCTCTTTTGTCGACTTTGGGCAGTTTTCAACCGATGTTGAATTTGGATGATCTTCTCGGTAGTTTCTTGTATTATCTCCGGACCCGTAATGTGTCTATCCCCTACTTCACTCCAACAAATCAGAGACCTGCACTTTCTACCATAAAGTGCTTCAAACGGTGCCATCTCAATGCTTGAATGGTAGCTGTTGTTGTAGGAAAATTCTGCTAACGGTAGATGTCGATCCCAACTGTTTCCGAAATCAATAACACATGCTCGTAGCATGTCTTCAAGCGTTTGTATCATCCTTTCGCTCTGCCCATTAGTTTGTGGATGATAGGCAGTACTCATGTCTAGACGAGTTCCTAATGCTTGCTGTAATGTCTGCCAGAATCTTGAAATAAATCTGCCATCCCTATCAGAGATAATAGAGATTAGTATTCCATGTCTGGATACGACTTCCTTCAAATACAAACGTGTTAACTTCTCCATCTTGTCATCTTCTCCTATTGGCAGGAAGTGTGCTGATTTGGTAAGACGATTAACTATTACCCAAATAGTATCAAAACTACTGGCAGTCTTTGGCAATTTAGTGATGAAATCCATGGTAATGTTTTCCCATTTTCATTCCGGGATTTCGGGTTGTTGAAGTAGACCTGATGGTTTCTGATGCTCTGCTTTGACCTTGGAACACGTCAAACATTCTCCTACGTATTTAGCAACATCGGCTTTCATACCCGACCACCAAAAATGTTTCTTGAGATCCTTGTACATCTTCCCCGTTCCAGGGTGTATTGAGTATCTAGTTTTATGAGCTTCTCTAAGTACCATTTCTCTCATATCTCCAAATTTTGGTACCCAAATTCTTTCAGCCCTATACCGGGTTCCATCTTCCTGAATATCAAGATGCTTCTCCGATCCTTTGGTATTTCATCCTTTAAATTTCCCTCTTTTAAAACTCCTTGTTGCGCCTCCTTTATTTAAGTAGTAAGGTTATTGTGAATCATTATATTCATACCTTTTACTCGAATGGGTTCTCTGTCTTTTCTGCTCAAGGCATCGGCTACCACATTTGCCTTCCCCAGGTGGTTACGAATCTCAAAGTCGTAATCATTCAACAATTCAATCCACCTGCGCTGTCTCATGTTCAGTTATTTCTGGTTAAATATGTGTTGAAGACTTTTGTGGTCGGCATATATAATACTTTTGACCCCATATAAGTAGTGCCTCCAAGTCTTTAATGCAAAAACAACCGCGCCTAATTCCTAATCATGCGTCGTATAATTCTGCTCGTGAATCTTCAATTGTCTAGACGCATAAGCAATTACCTTCGTTCGTTGCATTAATACACAACCGAGACCTTGCTTTGAGGCATAACAATATATCACAAAATCATCATTCCCTTCAGGTAATGACAATATAGGTGCTGTAGTTAACTTTTTATTTAACAATTGAAACACCATTTTTTATTCATCCTTCCATTCAAATTTCCTCCCTTTATGCGTTAATGCAGTCAAGGGTTTTGCTATTCTGGAAAAATCTTGGATGAACCTTCTGTAGTAACCAGCTAGTCCTAAGAATTGGCGTATATGCTTCAGAGTTTTCGGGGTTTCCCACTTTTCAACAGTTTCAATCTTTGCTGGATCTACCTGAATACCTTCTTTGTTCACTATGTGACCGAGGAATTGAACTTATTCCAACCAAAATGCACACTTTGAAAACTTAGCGTACAGTTTTTCTTTATTCAGCAACTCTAGTACTTTTCTCAAATGTTCTTCGTGCTCTTGATCATTCTTCGAGTAAATAAGTATGTCATCGATGAAAAAATGACAAACTTGTCAAGGTATGGTCCACAAACTCGGTTCATGAGGTCCATGAACACAACTGGCGCGTTAGTCAACTCAAACGGCATAACCATAAAATCGTAATGACCGTAACGCGTTCTAAAAGCAGTCTTTGGAATATCATCCTCCTTCACCCGCATTTGATGATACCCAGAACGTAAATCAATCTTCGAATAAACCGACGAGCCTTGTAGTTGATCAAATAAGTCGTCGATTCTTGGTAGTGGGTAGCGGTTCTTGATGGTAAGTTTGTTCAACTCTCGGTAGTCGATACATAACCTAAATGTACCATCCTTCTTCTTGACAAATAAAACAGGAGCTCCCCACGGTGATGTGCTTGGTCGAATGAAACCACGCTCTAAAAGTTCTTGTAATTGGCTCTGAAGTTCCTTCATTTCTCTAGGTGCGAGTCTGTATGGAGCACGAGCTATTGGTGCAGCTCCCGGTACAAGGTCTATTTGAAATTCAACAGATCGGTGTGGAGGTAGTCCCGGTAATTCTTTTGGAAATACATCGGGAAATTCTTTTGCGACGAGAACATCATTGATGTTCTTTTCTTCAGAATTGACTTTCTCAACGTGTGCTAGCACAGCATAGCAACATTTTCTTATTAGTTTTTGTGCCTTCAGGTTACTAATAAGGTTTAACTCCGCGTTGCTCTTTTCTCCGTACACCATTAAGGGTTTTCCTTTTTCTCGTATAATGTGAATTGCATTTTTGTAACAAACGATCTCTGCTTTCACTTCTTTCAACCAGTACATAGCGATTATCACAACAAAACTCCCTAACTCTACTGGTATCAAGTCAATCTTAAATGTTTCGTTAACTAGTTTAATTTCTCGATTCCGACATATATTATCCACTGTAATTAATTTACCATTTGCTAATTCTAGTAAAAATTTATTATCCAAGGGCGTCGGTGAGATACTTAGTTTAGCATAAAAATCTCTACTCATATAGCTTCTATCCGCAACCGAATCAAATAAAACATAAGCAGATTTATTGTCAATGAGAAACATATCCGTAACAAGCTCCGGGTCTTCCTGCACTTCTGCCGTATTAATATTGAAAACTCTTCCGCGGCCCTGCCCATTAGTATTCCCCTGATTTGGGCAATTTTTAATAATGTGGCCCAGTTTTCCACATTTATAACAGACTACGTTGGCAGTACTTGCTCCGACACTACTTGTTCCGACATTACTCGTTCCGGCATTATTTGTTCCTTTAGTTTTGTTATACATTGGTCCGTAGACCTCACACTTTGTCGCGCTATGACCATTTCTTTTACACCTGTTGCAAAATATTGTGCAGAACCCCGGGTGATTCTCTTCACACCTTTGGCATTGCTGTTTCTAATTATTGTTGTTGTTGCGGTTGTTATTATTTTTGGGACGATTATTGTAATTGTTGTTGTTGGGACGTTTGTTGTAGTTGTTGTTGTTGGGATTGTGATTGTTGTTGTTGCGATTTATGTTGCGGTTGTTGGGATAGTTGTTGCGATTGTGGTTGTAATTGTTGTTGTCGTTGTTGTACTGGTGACTCTTATCACTGTTTTCCTCCCACTTCCTCTTGAGTTGTTTCGTGTTGGTTTCTTCGGCCGCCTGTTCTTTAATTCTCCCGTCAATCTAATTTATGAGTTTATGAGCCATTCGACTTGCCTTCTGTATGGAAGCGGGCTCGTGTGAACTCACATCTTCTTGAATCCTTACTGGTAACCCTTTTACAAACGCGTCGATCTTCTCTTCTTCATCTTCGAACGTTCCTGGACACAATTGGCACAACTCTGTGAATTGTCGTTCATACGTGGTAATGTCGAACCCTTGTGTTTGTAACTCTCTAATCTCTGCCTTGAGCTTATTGAACTCGTTTCTAGGACGGTACTGCTCGTTCATCAATTGCTTGAATGCTGACCATGGTAGTGCGTAAGCAGCATCTTGTCCTACCTACTCAAGATAGGTATTCCACCATGTTAACGCCGTACCTGTGAAGGTATGCATAGTGTACTTAACTTTGTCCTCTTCAGTACACTTACTTATGGCAAACACCGATTCGACCTTCTCGGTCCACCGTTTCAATCCAATTGGCCCTTCGGTTCCATCAAATTCCAAAGGTTTGCAGGCAGTGAATTCTTTGTAGGAGCATCCTACACGATTTCTTGTGGAATTAATTCCACTGCTAGATCCAGAGTTATTGTTATTTTGCATCGCAGCCTGTACTGCGGCTATGTTTGCTGCAAGGAAAACACGAAAGTCTTCCTCACTCATGTTCAAATTCTGACGAGTTGCCGGTGCCATTTCCTTCAAAAATAGCCAAAAGAATTGAGTTAATCATATAGAATTTAAGAGTAGTCAATAGTATTTCGTAGCATAATATGAACTTATTTATAAAAGCTTTTTCTTCATATTAGCATTTTATAGTTTTAATTCGGGTAGTACCTACCCGTTAAGTTCATACTTACTAGCTACTATGCAACTTAACTACTACGCTTCTATATGAAAAACTTATTACAATAAAATTTTGGGTTCAAACTTTATACAAAATATTACAAACTTACAATACCGCTATTATACATATAGGATGAAATATAACACATAATAACATTGCTACTCGGCAGCTATAAAGGCAATTCTAGTTAATACGCAAGTAGTTAAGCAAAAGAAATAAAGACACGTAATTCATAAGTCCAGAAACAAGTCATGCATTCTGGTTTTACTAAGACGACTTCCCATCCTTGGTTTTGTGGAAAGTAACCGTTATGACCATTGGCTAAGTAGCATGTTGTAATGTCGTCAAAAGGATGAGGGTTTCGTAATGCCCAACAGCCCCGTAACAATCTAAAAACCTTGTTTCTCATCTCAACTACCGAGTCCGTCACTTGTGGGAATATTTTATTTAAAAGTTGCAACCCAATGTTCTTTTTCTCAATTTGACGAGAAGCGAACATTATTAACCCGTAAGCATAACATGCTTCTTTATGTTGCATGTTAGAAGCTCTTTCTAACTCACGAAATCCTATGTTGAGATATGTTGAGTCAAAATAGGTTCTTAACCCGTAGCGTAAAATTGCATTTGGGTTCCCCGCATTTAACGCTTTAAAGAAAACACGGCGTAACTTACGGTCTCCCCAATGTGATATACCCCACCTATCAAAGGAAAGCCTTTTATAAACTAAGTCATTTCTGGAAAGTCTTTCAAATGTTTGACAAGTTAATTTCGCCATAACTAAATGTGCTGATGAATTCTGACCGACTCTAGACAAGATTTCCTCAATCATATCCTCTGGCAGGTCTTCTAAAATATTCGGTTGTCTACCCTTAACGTCCATTTTGTTTTTATACTGTAAAATAGACAAGGATTAGATTCGTAAAAGATAATTAATAAACAATACAAGCAATTTTTACATAGAACATAAAAGGACAAGCACACTACAATACACATAATACACAACATGATTACAACCCTCTAATCTGAATCACTGGTTTCTTCTTCTTCGGACTTGGTTCGTTTTCCTAATTTTCTAGGGATATATGGTGTTCCTCTAATACGAGCCATCGTTTTCCACAATGGTTTAGAAAAACCTGTTGGTTTAGAGGTTCCCGGGTTATTGTTACAATTTAGGAAATACGGGCGTTGCCGATACATATAAAGTTCATCGGGGTTGGAATCAGGTTTCTCTATTTTTATACCTTTTCCCTTATTATTTTCTTTTGCTTTATTAAATTGGGTCGAGATAATTTCTATAATATCATCGGAATCCTCATCGGGATCCGATTCATCGGAAAATTAGTAATCTTCCCAATATTTTGCTTCCTTGGCAGAAACACCATTGACCATTTTTAACATTGGTCCGTTGGTTGAGGATTTTCTTTTATTTAATCGATTTACTGTAGGTATCAATATTTTTTCCTTCGAAACCTATTCTTCTTCCGGTTCCTCCTCTTCTGGTTCCTCTTCTTCCTGTTCCTCTTCTTCCGGTTCCTCCTCTTCTGATTCCTCTTCGGGAATTTGTGAATCTTCCCAAAGTATATTCGACTCTTCATTATTATCAGGTGAGTCGATGGGATTTGTACTAGTGGCAGACATCTATCACACAATATCAAACATATTAAGAGGTTAATATATCACATAATAATTACATATAGTTTCCAACAAAAGTGTTAAGCAATCGTTTTTAAAGAAAACATGGTCGAAGTCCAAATTCACTAATGTATCCTAACAAACTCGATAAGACACACTAATGCAAATTTTTGGTTATCTAAGACCAACGCTCGGATACCAACTGAAATGTCCCGTTCATATTGATTATAAACGTTCCATATTAATTAATTTCGTTGCGAGGTTTTGACCTCTATATGAGACGTTTTTCAAAGACTGCATTCATTTTAAAAAACAAACCATAACCTTTATTTTATCGACAAGGTTAAAAGGACACCACCTAGATTATCAGAAATGATAATCTAAAAAATATCACACTTACACACTACCAATACATATTGGTTTACAATATTAATATGTTACAACAAAGTAAATTTCGAATGCAGTTTTAAACAATATTATACAAGCATGCTGACTCCAAATCTTGTCCATATATTAGCATGCAATAGCGGAAGCTCTTAATAATCACCTGAGAATAAACATGATTTAAACGTCAACAAAAATGTTGGTGAGTTATAGGTTTAACCTATATATTTATCAAATCGTAATAATAGACCACAAGATTTCATATTTCAATATACATCCCATACATAGGGATAAAAATCATTCATGTGGTGAACACCTGGCAACCGACATTAACAAGATGCATATAAGAATATCCCCATCATTCCGGGACATCCATCAGACATGATATAAAACTCGAAGTACTAAAGCATCTGGTACTTTGGATGAGGTTCGTTAGGCCTAATAGATCTATCTTTAGGATTAGCGTCAATTAGGCGTGTACTAATTCTCAAAATTAGTGATGTTCCCTAATTCTTAGGCTACCAAGCAAAAGGGGCATATTCGGCTTCGATCATTCATCCATAGAAAGTAGTTTCATGTACTTGTGTCTATTTTGTAAAATATTTATAAAGCTGCATGTATTCTCATCCCAAAATATTAGATTTTAAAAGTGGGACTATAACTCACTTTCACAGATTTTTACTTCGTCGGAAAGTAAGACTTGGCCACTGGTCGATTCACGAACCTATAACAAATATGTACATATATATCAAAGTATGTTCAAAATATATTTACAACATTTTTAATACGTTTTAATGTTTTAAATATTTTCAGTCAGTTGTCCTCGTTAGTAACCTACAACTAGTTGTCCATAGTTAGATGTACAGAAATAAATTGACCCAATTCACGACCCAGTGTATACACGTCTCAGGCTAGATCACAACTCAAAGTATATATATTTTTGGAATCAACCTCAACCCTGTATAGCTAACTCCAACATTACTGCATATAGAGTGTCTATGGTTGTTCCAAATAATATATATAGATGGGTCGATATGATATGTCAAAACATTTGCATACGTGTCTATGGTATCCCAAGATTACATAATATATTAGAATACATGTATAATACAATATAAGTTAGCTAGGATATGATTTGTATAGAATTGTTACAATATTTCCCGTAGCTATAACAATCAAAAAATATCCAATCTTGTTTTACCCATAACTTCTTCGTTTTAAATCCGTTTTGAGTGAATCAAATTGATATGGTTTCATATTGAATTCTATTTTTTGAATCTAAATAGAAAAAGTATAGGTTTATGGTCGGAAATATAAGTTACAAGTCGTTTTTGTATGAGGTAGTCATTTCAGTCGAAAGAACGACGTCTTGATGACCATTTTGAAAAACATACTTCCACTTTGAGTTTAACCATGATTTTTGGATATAGTTTCGTGTTCATAAGAAAAATCATTTACCCAGAAGAAAAACTTTTAAATCAAAGTTTATCATAGTTTTTAATTATCAAACCCAAAACAACCCGCGGTGTTACTACGACGGCGTATGTCCGATTTTACGGTGTTTTTCGTGTTTCCAGGTTTTAAATCGTTAAGTTAGCATATCATGTAGATATAGAACATGTGTTTAGTTGATTTTAAAAGTCAAGTTAGAAGGATTAACTTTTGTTTGCGAACAAGTTTAGAATTAACTAAACTATGTTCTAGTGATTTCAAGTTTAAACCTTCGAATAAGGTAGTTTTATATATATGAATTGAATGATGTTATGAACATCATTACTACCTCAGGTTTTGTGGATAAACCTACAGGAAATGAAAAAAATAGATCTAGCTTCAAAGGATTCTTGGATGGCTTGAAAGTTCTTGAAGCAGAATCATGACAAGAAAACAAGTTCAAGTAAGATTTCCACTCGAAATAAGATTGTTATAGTTATAGACATTGAATTGAAGTTTGAATATGAGTATTACCTTGTATTAGAAAGATATCTTACTGTAAATAAGAAAGATTTCTTGAGGTTGGATGATCACTTTACAAGATTGGAAGTAAGCTAGCAAACTTGGAAGTATTCTTGATTTTACGAAACTAGAACTTATAGAATTTATGAAGAACACTTAGAACTTGAAGATAGAACTTGAGAGAGATCAATTAGATGAAGAAAATTGAAGAATGAAAGTGTTTGTAGGTGTTTTTGGTCGTTGGTATATGGATTAGATATAAAGGATGTGTAATTTTGTTTACATGTAAATAAGTCATGAATGATTACTAATATTTTTGTAATTTTATGAGATATTTCATGCTAGTAGCCAAATGATGGTTCCCACATGTGTTAGGTGACTCACATGGGCTGCTAAGAGCTGATCATTGGAGTGTATATACCAATAGTACATACATCTAAAAGCTGTGTATTGTACGAGTACGAATACGGGTGTATACAAGTAGAATTGTTGATGAAACTGAAACGGTTGTTGTAAGCTGTACCTCTGCTAAGTAAGGCCATGGAACCCGGTTAGTGTTGACCAGTACACTGCACCATAATGCGGTCTCAAGCATTGCACCCCGCTTGAGGGATTCTTAGTTAATTAAGGAACTATTTGTTTAGACACATAAAGGATTGGACCGTTAGGATAACCGAACGTGTTCATGGAAGTCAGCTTGACTTGGCTATTGTAGTGACCAGAACTTTTCCATGTTTATATATATATTAAATGAAATTGTTATTTACATGATTAAGTGTTTCCAACATGTTAAGCAATCAAACTTGTTAAGACTTGATTAATTGAAATATGTTTCATATAGACAATTGACCACCCAAGTTGACCGGTGATTCACGAACGTTAAAACTTGTAAAAACTATACGATGACATATATATGGTTATATATATAGTTAACATGATTTTATTATAAGTATGTATCTCATTAGGTATTTTAACAATGGGTTATATACATAAAAATGAGACTATTAATTTAAGAAACTCGAAAACGATATATATAACGATGATCGTTATAACAACGTCTTACTAGGTACATATGAATCATATTAAGATATTGATACACTTGGTTAATTATGTTAAATGATAAGTAAATATATTATTAAGTGTATTAACAATGAAATACATATGTAAAAATAAGACTACTAACTTAATGATTTCGAAACGAGACATATATGTAACGATTATCGTTGTAACGACATTTAACTGTATATATATCATACTAAGATATATTATATATCATAATATCATGATAATATAACAATTTAACTTCTCATTTGTTATAATAAACAATGGGTTAACAACATTCAACAAGATCGTTAACCTAAAGGTTTCAAAACAACATTTACATGTAACGACTAACGATGACTTAACGACTCAGTTAAAATGTATATACATGTAGTGTTTTAATATGTATTCATAAACTTTTGAAAGACTTCAAGACACTTATCAAAATACTTCTACTTAACAAAAATGCTTACAATTACATCCTCGTTCAGTTTCATCAACAATTCTACTCGTATGCACCCGTATTCGTACTCGTACAATACACAGCTTTTAGATGTATGTACTATTGGTATATACACTCCAATGATCAGGTCTTAGCAGCCCATTTGAGTCACCTAACACATGTGGGAACCATCATTTGGCAACTAGCATGAAATATCTCATAAAATTACAAAAATATGAGTAATCATTCATGACTTATTTACATGAAAACAAAATTACATATCCTTTATATCTAATCCATACACCAACGACCAAAAACACCTACAAACACTTTCATTCTTTAATTTTCTTCATCTAATTGATCTCTCTCAAGTTCTATCTTCAAGTTCTAAGTGTTCTTCATAAATTCCAAAAGTTCTAGTTTCATAAAATCAAGAATACTTCCAAGATTGCAAGTTTACTTCCAAGTTTTCCAAATCTATTCCAAGTAATCATCCAAGATCAAGAAACCTTTGTTACTTATAGTAGGTTATATTTCTAATACAAGGTAATAATCATATTCAAACTTTAATTCAATTTCTATAACTATAACAATCTTATTTCGAGTGGAAATCTTACTTGAAATTGTTTTCGTGTCATGATTCTGCTTCAAGAACTTTCAAGCCATCCAAGGATCCTTTGAAGCTAGATCTATTTTTCTCATTTCTAGTAGGTTTATCCAAGGAACTTGAGGTAGTAATGATGTTCATAACATCATTCGATTCATACATATAAAGCTATCTTATTCGAAGGTTTAAACTTGTAATCACTAGAACATAGTTTAGTTAATTCTAAACTTGTTCACAAATAAAAGTTAATCCTTCTAACTTGACTTTTAAAATCAACTAAACACATGTTCTATATCTATATGATATGCTAACTTAATGATTTAAAACCTGGAAACACGAAAAACACCGTAAAACCGGATTTACGCCGTAGTAGTAACACCGCGGGCTGTTTTGGGTTAGTTAATTAAAAACTATGATAAACTTTGATTTAAAAGTTGTTATTCAGGGAAAATGATTTTTATTATGAACATGAAACTATATCCAAAAATTATGGTTAAACTCAAAGTGGAAGTATGTTTTCTAAAATGGTCATCTAGACGTCGTTCTTTCGACTGAAATGACTACCTTTACAAAAAATGACTTGTAACTTATTTTTCTGACTATAAACCTATACTTTTTCTGTTTATATTCATAAAATATAGTTCAATATGAAACCATAACAATTTGATTCACTCAAAACGGATTTAAAATGAAGAAGTTATGGGTAAAACAAGATTGGATAATTTTTCTCATTTTAGCTACGTGAAAATTGGTAACAAATCTATTCCAACCATAAATTAATCAACTTGTATTGTATATTATGTAATCTTGAGATACCATAGACACGTATACAATATTTCGATCTATCATGTCGACACATCTATATATATTTCAGAACAACCATAGACACTCAATATGTGAATGTTGGAGTTAGCTATACAGGGTTGAGGTTAATTCCAAAATATATATAGTTTGAGTTGTGATCAATACTGAGATAGGTATACACTGGGTCGTGGATTGATTCAAGATAATATTTATCGATTTATTTCTGTACATCTAACTGTGGACAACTAGTTGTAGGTTACTAACGAGGACAGCTGACTTAATAAACTTAAAACATCAAAATATATTAAAAGTGTTGTAAATATATTTTGAACATACTTTGATATATATGTATATATTGTTATAGGTTCGTGAATCAACCAGTGGCCAAGTCTTACTTCCTGACGAAGTAAAAAGCTGTGAAAGTGAGTTATAGTCCCACTTTTAAAATCTAATATTTTTGGGATGAGAATACATGCAGGTTTTATAAATGATTTACAAAATAGACACAAGTACGTGAAACTACATTCTATGGTTGAATTATCGAAATCGAATATGCCCCTTTTTATTAAGTCTGGTAATCTAAGAATTAGGGAACAGACACCCTAATTGACGCGAATCCTAAAGATAGATCTATTGGGCCTAACAAACCCCATCCAAAGTACCGGATGCTTTAGTACTTCGAAATATATATCATATCCGAAGGGTGTCCCGGAATGATGGGGATATTCTTATATATGCATCTTGTTAATGTCGGTTACCAGGTGTTCACCATATGAATGATTTTTATCTCTATGTATGGGATGTGTATTGAAATATGAAATCTTGTGGTCTATTGTTACGATTTGATATATATAGGTTAAACCTATAACTCACCAACATTTTTGTTGACGTTTAAAGCATGTTTATTCTCAGGTGAATACTAAGAGCTTCCGCTGTTGCATACTAAAATAAGGACAAGATTTGGAGTCCATGTTTGTATGATATTGTGTAAAAACTGCATTCAAGAAACTGATTTCGATGTAACATATTTGTATTGTAAACCATTATGTAATGGTCGTGTGTAAACGGGATATTTTAGATTATCATTATTTGATAATCTACGTAAAGCTTTTTAAACCTTTGTTTATGAAATAAAGGTTATGGTTTGTTTTAAAAATGAATGCAGTCTTTGAAAAACGTCTCATATAGAGGTCAAAACCTCGCAACGAAATCAATTAATATGAAACGTTTTTAATTAATAAGAACGGGACATTTCAGTTGGTATCCGAGCGTTGGTCTTAGAGAACCAGAAAATTTGCATCAGTGTGTCGTATCGAGTTTGTTAGGATGCATTAGTGAGTCTGGACTTCGACCGTGTTTTCTTTAAAAATGATTGCTTAACATTTTTGTTGGAAACTATATATTATTAACATGTATATATTATGTGATATATTAATCTCTTAACATGTTTGATATTGTGTGATAGATGTCTACCTATAGCACAATCCCATTGACTCACCTAATAATAACGAAGAGTCGAATATATATTGGACTGATTCACAAGTTCCCGAAGAAGAACCGGAAGAAGAATCAGAACCGGAAGAAGAATCAGAACCGGAAGAGGAGGAACCGGTGGAGGAAATAGAACCGGTGGGGGAAATAATAAAACGGTTAAGTAAAAGAAAATCCTCAACCAACCGACCAAGGTTAATTATGGTCAATGGTGTTTCCGCCAAGGAAGCAAAATATTGGGAGGATTACCAATTCTCCGATGAATCGGATTCCGATGAGAATTCCGATGATGTTATAGAAATAACCCCAACTGAATTTAAAAAGCCAAAAGAAAATAATAAGGGAAAGGGCATAAAAATAGAGAAATCTAATTCCAACCCCGATGAACTTTATATGTATCGTCAACCCCCGAAGCCCTTAAGTTGTAACAATGACCCGGGAACCTCTAAACCACCAGGTTTTTCTAAACCGTTGTGGAAAACAACAGCTCGTATTAGGGGAACATCATATATCCCTAGAAACTTGGCAAAACGAACCAAAACCGAAGAAGAAGAAACGAGCGAGTCAGAATAAGATAGTTGTATTCGTGTGGTGTAATATATGTAATATAGTTGTATCCGAATATAGGACTTCATGATTTAGAAAAAGCGGCTAACATGCAACATAAAGAAGCATGCTATGCTTACGGGTTAGTAATGTTCGCTTCTCACCAAAGTGAGAAAAAGAACATCGGGCTACAACTATTAAACAAAACGTTCCCACAAGTGACGGAGTCGGTAATTGGGGTAAGAAATGAGGTTTTTAGGTTATTACGAGACTGTTGGTCATTACGTAACCCTCGTCCCTTTGACGACGTTACAACACGCTGTCTTATCAACGGCCATAACGGTTATGTTCCACGAGACCAAGGATGGGAAGTAGTCCTAGTAAAACCAGAATGCATGACTTTTTTCTGGACGTATGAATTACGTGTCTTTATTGCCTTTGCTGAACGACTTGTGTACTAGCTAGAATTATCTTCACAACTATCTTGTATCAAACTTATTGTGTGCTATATTTCATGCTTTATTTAAAATAAGCGGTATTGTAAGTTTGTAAAATATTGTATAAAAGTTTGAACGCAAAATATTATTATAATCAGTTTTTCATATAGAATTGTAGTAGTTGAATTGTATATTAGCTACTAAGTATGAACTTAACGGGTAGGTACTACCCGAATTTAAACTTATAAAACGCTAATATGAAGAAAAAGCTTTTATAAATGAGTTCATATTATGCTACGAAATACTATTAACTACTCTTAATATTCTGTATGATTAACTTGTTCCATTTGACTATTTTGAAGGAAATGACACCGACTACTCGACACACCGTGAATATGAATGAAGAGGAATTCCGTACTTTTCTAGCTTCAAACATAGCCGCAGTACAGGCTGCACTACATACCAACAATAACTTTGGATCTAGCAGTACAGGAAATCGTGTAGGATGCACTACAAAGAATTCACTGCCTGCAAACCTTTGGAATTTGATGGAACCGAAGGACCGATCGGATTGAAACGGTGGACCGAGAAGGTCGAATCGGTGTTTGCCATAAGTAAGTGTACTGAAGAGGACAAAGTGAAGTACGCTACGCATACCTTCACAGGTTCTGCGTTAACATGGTGGAATACCTATCTAGAGCAAGTGGGACAAGATGATGCGTACGCACTACCGTGGTCAGCATTCAAGCACTTGATGAACGAGAAGTACCGTACCAGAACCGAGGTCAATAAGCTCAAGACAGAACTTAGAGGGTTACGAACCCAAGGATTTGATATTACCACGTACGAAAGACGATTCACAGAATTGTGCCTATTGTGTCCGGGAGCATTCGAAGATGAGGAAGAGAAGATCGACGCGTTAGTGAAAGGATTACCGGAAAGAATCCAAGAAGATATAAGTTCACACGAGCCCGCCTCCATACAACAGGCATGTAGAATGGCTCACAAACTAGTGAACCAGATTGAGGAAAGAATTAAAGAACAGACGGCTGAAGAGGCCAATGTGAATCAAGTCAAAAGAAAGTGGGAGGAAAATGGTGATAAGAATCACCAATACAACAACAACAGCAATTACAATAATAATCGCAACAATTAACCCAACAATCGCAATATCAATCGCAACTACAACAAACGGCCCAACAACAACAACAACAACAACAACAACAGCAACTACAACAATCATCCCAACAACAATAACAACTGCAACAACAACAACAACAATCAGAAGCAACTATGCCAAAGGTGTGAAAAGTATCACTCGGGGTTCTGCACCAAATTTTGCAACAAGTGTAAAAGAAATGGTCATAGCGCGGTGAAGTGTGAGGTCTACGGAACAGGGGTTAACAGAACGAAAGGAACAAATGGTGTCGGAACGAGTAATGGCGGAGCAAGTAGTGTCGGAGCAAGTTATGCCAATGTAGTTTGTTATAAATGTGGAAAACCAGGCCACATTATTAGAAATTGCCCGAACCAGGAGAACACGAATGGACAAGGCCGCGGAAGAGTTTTCAATATTAATGCGGCAGAGGCACAGGAAGACCCGGAGCTTGTTACGGGTACGTTTCTTATTGACAATAAATCTGCTTACGTTTTATTTGATTCGGGTGCGGATAGAAGCTATATGAGTAGAGATTTTTTTGCTAAATTAAGTTGTCCATTGACGCCGTTGGATAGTAAATTTTTACTCGAATTAGCAAATGGTAAATTAATTTCAGCAGATAATATATGCCGGAATCGAGAAATTAAACTGGGTAGCGAAATATTTAAGATTGATTTGATACCAGTAGAGTTAGGGAGTTTTGATGTAATAGTTGGCATGGACTGGCTGAAGAAGGTGAAATCAGAGATTGTATGTTATAAAAATGCAATTCGCATTGTACGAGAAGAAGGAGAACCCTTAATGGTGTACGGAGAAAAGGGCAACACGAAGCTACATCTTATTAGTAATTTGAAGGCACAAAAACTAATAAGAAAAGGTTGCTATGCTGTTCTAGCACACGTCGAGAAAGTACAAACTGAAGAAAAGAGCATCAATGATGTTCTCGTCGCAAAAGAATTTCTCGATGTATTTCCGAAAGAATTACCGGGACTACCTCCACATTGATCTGTTGAATTTCAAATAGATATTGTACCAGGAGCTGCACCAATAGCTCGTGCTCCTTATAGACTCGCACCCAGCGAGATTAAAGAACTGCAAAGCCAACTGCAAGAACTATTAGAATGTGGTTTCATTCGACCAAGCACATCACCATGGGGAGCTCCTGTTTTGTTTGTCAAGAAGAAGGATGGTACATTTAGGTTGTGTATTGACTACAGAGAGTTGAACAAACTTACCATCAAAAACCGTTATCCACTGCCGAGAATTGACGACTTATTTGATCAACTACAAGGCTCGTCGGTTTATTCGAATATCAATTTACGTTCTGGATATCATCAAATGCGAGTAAAGGAGGATGATATTCCATAAACTGCTTTTAGGACGCGTTATGGTCATTACGAGTTTATGGTTATGCCGTTTGGATTGACTAACGCACCAGCTGTGTTCATGGACCTTATGAACCGAGTGTGTGGACCATACCTTGACAAGTTTGTCATTGTTTTCATTGATGACATACTTATTTACTCAAAGAATGACCAAGAACACGATGAACATTTGAGAAAGGTGTTAGAAGTATTGAGGAAGGAAGAATTGTACGCTAAATTTTCAAAGTGTGCATTTTGGTTGGAAGAAGTTCAATTCCTCGATCACATAGTGAACAAAGAAGGTATTAAGGTGGATCCGGCAAAGATAGAAACTGTTGAAAAGTGGGAAACCCCAAAAACTCCGAAACACATACGCCAGTTTTTAGGACTAGCTGGTTACTACAGAAGGTTCATCAAAGACTTTTCCGGAATAGCAAAACCCTTGACTGCATTAACGCATAAAGAGAAGAAATTTGAATGGAAGGATGAACAAGAGAAAGCGTTTCAGTTATTGAAGAAAAAGCTAACTACGGCACCTATATTGTCATTGCCTGAAGGGAATGATGATTTTGTGATTTATTGTGATGCATCAAAGCAAGGTCTCGGTTGTGTATTAATGCAACGAATGAAGGTGATTGTTTATGCGTCTAGACAATTGAAGATTCACGAACAAATTATACGACGCATGATTTGGAATTAGGCGCGGTTGTTTTTGCATTAAAGACTTGGAGGCACTACTTATATGGGGTCAAAAGTATTATATATACCGACCACAAAAGTCTTCAACACATATTTAATCAGAAACAACTGAATATGAGGCAGCGTAGGTGGATTGAATTGTTGAATGATTACGACTTTGAGATTCGTTACCACCCGGGGAAGGCAAATGTGGTAGCCGACGCCTTGAGCAGAAAGGACAGAGAACCCATTCGAGTAAAATCTATGAATATAATGATTCACACTAACCTTACTACTCAAATAAAGGAGGCGCAACAAGGAGTTTTAAAAGAGGGAAATTTAAAGGATGAAATACCCAAAGGATCGGAGAAGCATCTTAATATTCGGGAAGACGGAACCCGGTATAGGGCTGAAAGAATTTGGGTACCAAAATTTGGAGATATGAGAGAAATGGTACTTAGAGAAGCTCATAAAACCAGATACTCAATACATCCTGGAACGAGGAAGATGTACAAGGATCTTAAGAAACATTTTTGGTGGTCGGGTATGAAAGCCGATGTTGCTAAATACGTAGGAGAATGTTTGACGTGTTCCAAGGTCAAAGCTGAGCATCAGAAACCATCAGGTATACTTCAACAACCTGAAATCCCGGAATGGAAATGGGAAAACATTACCATGGATTTCATTACTAAATTGCCAAGGACTGCAAGTGGTTATGATACTATTTGGGTAATAGTTGATCGTCTCATCAAGTCAGCACACTTCCTGCCAATAAGAGAAGATGACAAGATGGATAAGTTAGCACGACTGTATTTGAAGGAAGTCGTCTCCAGACATGGAATACCAATCTCTATTATCTCTGATAGGGATGGCATATTCATTTCAAGATTCTGGCAGACATTACAGCAAGCATTAGGAACTCGTCTAGACATGAGTACTGCCTATCATCCACAAACTGATGGGTAGAGCGAAAGGACGATACAAATGCTTGAAGACATGCTACGAGCATGTGTTATTGATTTCGGAAACAGTTGGGATCGACACCTACCGTTAGCAGAATTTTCCTACAACAACAGTTATCATTCTAGTATTGAGATGTCACCGGTTGAGGCACTTTATGGTAGAAAGTGCAGGTCTCCGATTTGTTGGAATGAAGTGGGGGATAGACAGATTACGGGTTCGGAGATAATACAAGAAACTACCGAGAAAATCATCCAAATTCAACAAAGATTGAAAACCGCCCAGAGTCGACAAAAGAGCTACGCGGACAGTAAAAGAAAAGATATAGAGTTTGAAATTGGAGAAATGGTCATGCTTAAGGTTTCACCTTGGAAAGGCGTTGTTCGATTTGGTAAACGGGGGAAACTAAATCCAAGGTACATTGGACCATTCAAGATTATAGATCGTGTCGGACCAGTAGCTTACCAACTGGAGCTACCTCAACAACTCGCGGCTGTACATAACACTTTCCACGTCTCAAATTTGAAGAAATGTTTTGCTAAAGAAGATCTCACTATTCCGTTGGACGAAATCCAAATCAATGAAAAACTTCAATTCATTGAAGAACCCGTCGAAATAATGGATCGTGAGGTTAAGAGACTTAAACAAAACAAGATACCGATTGTTAAGGTTCGATGGAATGCTCGTAGAGGACCCGAGTTCACCTGGGAGCGTGAAGATCAGATGAAGAAGAAATACCCGCATTTATTTCCAGAAGATACGTTAACACCTCCAACTGCTTAAAATTTCAGGACGAAATTTATTTAACGGGTAGGTACTGTAGTGACCCGAACTTTTCTATGTTTATATATATATTAAATGAAATTGTTATTTACATGATTAAGTGTTTCCAACATGTTAAGCAATCAAACTTGTTAAGACTTGATTAATTGAAATAGGTTTCATATAGACAATTGACCACCCAAGTTGACCGGTGATTCACGAACGTTAAAACTTGTAAAAACTATACGATGACATATATATGGTTATATATATAGTTAACATGATTTTATTATAAGTATGTATCTCATTAGGTATTTTAACAATGGGTTATATACATAAAAATGAGACTATTAATTTAAGAAACTCGAAAACGATATATATAACGATTATCGTTATAACAACGTCTTACTAGGTACATATGAATCATATTAAGATATTGATACACTTGGTTAATTATGTTAAATGATAAGTAAATATATTATTAAGTGTATTAACAAGGAAATACATATGTAAAAATAAGACTACTAACTTAATGATTTCGAAACGAGACATATATGTAACGATTATCGTTGTAACGACATTTAACTGTATATATATCATACTAAGATATATTATATATCATAATATCATGATAATATAACAATTTAACTTCTCATTTGTTATAATAAACAATGGGTTAAGATCGTTAACCTAAAGGTTTCAAAACAACATTTACATGTAACGACTAACGATGACTTAACGACTCAGTTAAAATGTATATACATGTAGTGTTTTAATATTTATTCATACACTTTTGAAAGACTTCAAGACACTTATCAAAATACTTCTACTTAACAAAAATGCTTACAATTACATCCTCGTTCAGTTTCATCAACAATTCTACTCGTATGCACCCGTATTCGTACTCGTACAATACACAGCTTTTAGATGTATGTACTATTGGTATATACACTCCAATGATCAGCTCTTAGCAGCCCATGTGAGTCACCTAACACATGTGGGAACCATCATTTGGCAACTAGCATGAAATATCTCATAAAATTACAAAAATATGAGTAATCATTCATGACTTATTTACATGAAAACAAAATTACATATCCTTTATATCTAATCCATACACCAACGACCAAAAACACCTACAAACACTTTCATTCTTCAATTTTCTTCATCTAATTGATCTCTCTCAAGTTCTATCTTCAAGTTCTAAGTGTTCTTCATAAATTCCAAAAGTTCTAGTTTCATAAAATCAAGAATACTTCCAAGATTGCAAGTTTACTTCCAAGTTTTCTAAATCCATTCCAAGTAATCATCCAAGATCAAGAAACCTTTGTTACTTACAGTAGGTTATCTTTCTAATACAAGGTAATAATCATATTCAAACTTTAATTCAATTTCTATAACTATAACAATCTTATTTCGAGTGGAAATCTTACTTGAAATTGTTTTCGTGTCATGATTCTGCTTCAAGAACTTTCAAGCCATCCAAGGATCCTTTGAAGCTAGATCTATTTTTCTCATTTCCAGTAGGTTTATCCAAGGAACTTGAGGTAGTAATGATGTTCATAACATCATTCGATTCATACATATAAAGCTATCTTATTCGAAGGTTTAAACTTGTAATCACTAGAACATAGTTTAGTTAATTCTAAACTTGTTCACAAATAAAAGTTAATCCTTCTAACTTGACTTTTAAAATCAACTAAACACATGTTCTATATCTATATGATATGCTAACTTAATGATTTAAAACCTGAAAACACGAAAAACACCGTAAAACCGGATTTACGCCGTCGTAGTAACACCGCGAGCTGTTTTGGGTTAGTTAATTAAAAACTATGATAAAATTTGATTTAAAAGTTGTTATTCTGGGAAAATGATTTTTATTATGAACATGAAACTATATCCAAAAATTATGGTTAAACTCAAAGTGGAAGTATGTTTTCTAAAATGGTCATCTAGACGTCGTTCTTTCGACTGAAATGACTACCTTTACAAAAATGACTTGTAACTTATTTTTCTGACTATAAACCTATACTTTTTCTGTTTAGATTCATAAAATAGAGTTCAATATGAAACCATAACAATTTGATTCACTCAAAACGGATTTAAAATGAAGAAGTTATGGGTAAAACAAGATTGGATAATTTTTCTCATTTTAGCTACGTGAAAATTGGTAACAAATCTATTCCAACCATAACTTAATCAACTTGTATTGTATATTATGTAATCTTGAGATACCATAGACACGTATACAATGTTTCGACCTATCATGTCGACACATCTATATATATTTCGGAACAACCATAGACACTCAATATGTGAATGTTGGAGTTAGCTATACAGGGTTGAGGTTGATTCCAAAATATATATAGTTTGAGTTGTGATCAATACTGAGATACGTATACACTGGGTCGTGGATTGATTCAAGATAATATTTATCGATTTATTTCTGTACATCTAACTGTGGATAACTAGTTGTAGGTTACTAACGAGGACAGCTGACTTAATAAACTTAAAACATCAAAATATATTAAAAGTGTTGTAAATATATTTTGAACATACTTTGATATATATGTATATATTGTTATAGGTTCATGAATCAACCAGTGGTCAAGTCTTACTTCCCGACGAAGTAAAAATCTGTGAAAGTGAGTTATAGTCCCACTTTTAAAATCTAATATTTTTGGGATGAGAATACATGCAGGTTTTATAAATGATTTACAAAATAGACACAAGTACGTGAAACTACATTCTATGGTTGAATTATCGAAATCGAATATGTCCCTTTTTATTAAGTCTGGTAATCTAAGAATTAGGGAACAGACACTCTAATTGACGCGAATCCTAAAGATAGATCTATTGGGCCTAACAAACCCCATCCAAAGTACCGGATGCTTTAGTACTTCGAAATTTATATCATATCCGAAGGGTGTCCCGGAATGATGGGGATATTCTTATATATGCATCTTGTTAATGTCGGTTACCAGGTGTTCACCATATGAATGATTTTTATCTCTATGTATGGGATGTGTATTGAAATATGAAATCTTGTGGTCTATTGTTACGATTTGATATATATAGGTTAAACCTATAACTCACCAACATTTTTGTTGACGTTTAAAGCATGTTTATTCTCAGGTGAATACTAAGAGCTTCCGCTGTTGCATACTAAAATAAGGACAAGATTTGGAGTCCATGTTTGTATGATATTGTGTAAAAACTGCATTCAAGAAACTGTTTCGATGTAACATATTTGTATTGTAAACCATTATGTAATGGTCGTGTGTAAACAGGATATTTTAGATTATCATTATTTGATAATCTACGTAAATCTTTTTAAACCTTTATTTATGAAATAAAGGTTATGGTTTGTTTTAAAAATGAATGCAGTCTTTGAAAAACGTCTCATATAGAGGTCAAAACCTCGCAACGAAATCAATTAATATGGAACATTTTTAATCAATAAGAACGGGACATTTCAGCTATGGTGTTCTTTATGGTTGAACTCTTTTTAAGGGCCTAACTATCTTTCAAAACCAATCATTAACGAAAGCATTGAAACACATCACGTCTCTCGAATATGGTAAACCATGTATTCTATTATGCTTAAGAAAGTTTAGACCATTTTGGAATGTTAATACGTCACCCAACCGAGTCGCTCAATTGGATGAGCCGTCTGAACGTGTATGCATGTAGTCAGACTGCACGGGCGTCGGGGGTAAGGGACGTTGCTGTCTATTCAGAATCTTCAAGCCTAATGCAGTACCTAGTGACATGTCTTATGACAGGGGCATTTAGGACCATTGTAATGAATACAAGGCCTCTGCCTATTCATGAGCCAGCATTTCATAATCTCGGCAGAATAACTGATGAATTCATAGTATGCACTCACTTTAACCTTATCCGAATTATGAATTTTATCGCATTTACTTTATCTATCTTATAAATTAGAAAATCCCAAATTAAATAACCACTACTCCCTAACTATCTTAGGCTTAAATATAGGTTCGATTCTACTGATATATCTCAAAAATACGACTCTAGGTCATACTTCCCTTACTTATAAGGAGTAGTAAGATTTAGGCCCCGCTAAATATAAATTTAAAACAGTACTCTCTCCCACGAGTGGCTGATCCTGGCGAGCCGCGGCCCGACGACACCGCGCAAATAAAAACCGTCCGTTTCGGCCATATCAATTTGCACACAACAGTTTCTGCTCGCGCATCAGCTTTATAACATTTATCATTTATTCTGGAAAAATGCAAAAGACACATGGTGTCACGACCCTACTTTTTCTGTTATCTTTTACCGTTTATTATTTAACGCCCGTTAATTGTTATTCGTGCCATGTCTATGACCTATATTATTATTTTAGTAATAATATATTAATTATTATGTGTTATGTGAATATTTGTATTCATATTTTAAATTGTATATTTCTACGTGTCGTGGATTTCAATCCGAAAAATCTTTTCGGTTTTCAAACCAACGACCAAGCTTTCTGGATTTTTAAATCCTAATTATTTTAAATATGATATTTTAGTGTCATATATTTATATATAGTTTTTATATATATTTTTCTTCGCATATTTGTTATCTCTCCGAATATTTAATCGCGAAGTCATATTTTCGTGTTTCGATTGGGCGTTCGCGCCACAAGATAATTAACATTTAACAATTTTGGCTAAGTGGGGCCCACCCCACTCCATTGTTCGGCCGGACCAAGGGGTATACCCCCTTTGCTTACTTTTTTTGCTAATCACTTTTCACTTCATAATTCATTTCACAAAATTTTCCTAAACCTAAACTTCATATTTTTCTCTCATTTTTCTTCCTCCCTCCCCTTTTTGGCCATCGCCTACCTCACCCACAAACATCATCATCTTCAACAATTAAAATCTTGGATCATCAAATCATTCGCATAATCGTGTTCCTCTCGTTCTCCTCTACATGCTCATATCTTTCATTCTCGATTTGGGTATAAACCCTAACCCTAGATTTTTGAATTTTCACTTATTTTTCTGTATTTTCATGAAATTATGATAGTATGATGATTATATGTTATTGTATTGTTGATATTATGCGTAGAAATGCTCGATTATATATGTTTTCGGTTTGATTGTTTTGGGACAACGGTTTGTTTAATCTTTTCTGTAAACATAACTGATATAAAATTCAAGTTAAAGTGTTTAGATGTGTTCCTCTCATCGAGACATTAATTTTAGACTCCGGATTCATGTCATTTCGATTCCCAGAACATAAGTTATGATTAAAATGGTGTTTTATTGAAATCAAAATGTAAAAACGAAAGTGTTCAGGTTTGGTCTTACTTTGTGACCATTTTTGGAGTCTCTAGGGTGTACTAGTGTGTTATTATTGATGATTGGATGAACATCCAAGTTCGGGTCATCGAATTCCGAGCCACAGATCACTCGTTATGACTAAAACATGTTTTTGAACGGATTAAAGCTCCAACTTGAATTAGGGCTGATGGTCACGACTTGGTGACTGTTCTTGGTGTGTTCTTGAGTACACTAATATGTCGGGTAGGTTGGTTTGGCGAAGATATGTATAAGACTCGCCGAAAACCGGCTCAAGTTATGACCCGATGAACTTTTAATTAAAACTTATGGTTATTAAATAAGACTTATGATATAAATAATAATTTTCATTATTAATAAATTACTTATGATATAAAAAGTAATTATTTTAATTTAAGACTTATGATATATATATATATATATATATATATATATATATATATATATATATATATATATATATATATATTTATTATATCATTTATTAATAACTTTATGATTTAATTAAACATTTAATTAAACTTATGATTAATAATACTTTTATTATTAATGAAAGATACTTATGATAAGTATTAAACTTATGTTATGAGATTATTATTATAAGACTTATAATAAAGATAAAATATTTATTTAATTATTATAATACTTAGTTATTATTTAATTATAATTTAATTATTAAATACTTATGGTTTAACAATTATAATAAAATAGTATTTTTTTTAATTATATTGTCTAGTATTTTTTTTTTTTGAATGTTTCAAAATTAATTGTTTACTTCTGTTAATGGATAAGAATAATGTGATAAATTTTTTTGTATTCCTACTATATACATGTAACACAAAAAATAAGTAAAAAGTAAAGAGTAAAACTAAAAAGTTATCAAAAAAGTATATGGTCAAACGTAAAACTAATGGGTTTAACTTGAGTTCCTAATTTGGGAAGAAAGTGGTTGATAAATTGTTTTAACTCCGGCAATCGTGCAAACTCGATCATAATTTAGATTCACGAGGGCGTAAAACAATCAATCGGGTTTAATCTACTCAATCTAATTGAGTAAATTAATATCTAAAGGGTATTGAACTCCAGCGATGACCTGATTCCAATTGGAATGTAAGTGACTGTAAATGCTTGAGATAATGTTAACAGAGTAATGGCGTATTGATTGTGTGATGAATGGCCAAGGGGTGTATTTATAGATGTCAATAGTTTGTGTCTCACTTCCAAGCCGGTAACGACACATATTATGGATTCTTTAGATGTTTTATTTGATAAATGTAGGTAAGTCTTATACAAATAAGGCTTATTTGATACGGATTAAATCTGCGTATCATCAAGTCCGCCATTTTCGTAACGTCATCCGATACAGATACATTGCCAAACTTCAAGTTGTCTTTCATTTCTTTCCTCACATATGATTGGCAGTTATTTAATGCTGCTTCTTCTCTGTCAGACTAAATTTTTCCTTTTTGCTTTTGGTCGCTCCAAATTCCTAAGAATTCGGAAAATATCATTAGTATTCTTTTGGGCTTTGGAACCCATTATCTTACCCCATTACTATAAATGTTATTGCATTTATTATTTTTCTTTTATTCCAACTACCTTTTGCGATAGCTTTAAATTTTTTCGATGATCAATCTTCTTCTTCGATTGTCTTATCTGTGCTTGTCTTTATTTGATTATGGCTCCTAGAAAGCAAAATTTTCTACCTAATATTCATAATGTAACACGTGTCTCGAGCACACAGGATCTTGCATATCTGCAGAAGGTTTATCATTTATGCCCACAATTATCGAAGTTAAAACCTATGATTCCAAAGAAGACTAAGCATGCTCCTAATCCTCCTTCCAACAATTTATTTGCTATCTATTTGAGGTCCTTCAAAATCTCAAATGTACGTTATCCACATACCAAATTTATGACTTCGATTTTGGATTCCTACGGCGTTCACTTAGGTCATTTTCATCCTTACGTTGTTCTGTATTTTACTATTTGAGATGTATTTCAATAGTGTCTCATTAATTCCAAGTGTAAAGATATTTAGGAATATTTTCCGCTTGATCGAATACCATAATGGTTGGTATACTTTTAATAACCAACGAATTTTTTGGACAAATGTCAAATTTTTTCCGGCAACTGGCTAGAGACATTTGTGTACGTAAGCCAGGCAGACTTTCCCTTGAAGCATGATGAATCATACTAATGGAGGAAAGTTGTTTTCAACTGCGGCTGACCGCTGAGCAAAGGTGAAAATGAGCTTTTTGTTCCGTGTAGAGGTTCAAAAATACCTCAAAGAGCTTATGTTGAGCACGTGCTTGCGATGTGTAAATGTTGACCGTCTCCCATTGTTCGTCGAGAAGGGAGAGTGTAACATCCCGTTTTTCCCGAACGTATCAAAAGGTATATACTTTATCATTTGTACGTTTGTAACTCGTCGTTTAGGCGTAATTGTATAGATATATATATATGTACTTGTTAATGTGTGCGTATATAAGTTTGTATATGAGTTTTGGTTAGCGTTAAGTCTTATGAAGCTTAGATACGATGTTTAGACGTATATCGGAAGCATGAACGAATTGTAAGTCGTGTAAAATGATATTTGGCTTAAGTGTTGTCGAAGTGTTCAGGCAAAGGCAAATGTCGCGCCGCGACAATCAGGGCCGTGACGCGACATATAGAGCAAACCAGGATCAGAAAGGGACTTAAGAAGGGTCGATTTTCCTTTGTTACGTCACGCCGCGACGAATTGGCCACGCCGCGGCAGTCCTGCTGGACAGAATCCGGTTCTAGCTCAAATTAAATGAACTCAAGGGGCAAATTAGTAATTTGGTGTATAAATCTGATGGGAGCATTAAATCCCAACCACACTCCCATTTCATTTAATTTCTTTTATCTTTTCTTTCATTTTCTCTCCCAAAAACTCAACACCCATTTAGATTGAAAGTGAGATTTGTGAATGAAGGATTGAGGGTTGATCTTTAGAGCAAGAATTAAAGTTGTTCCTTGTGTCTCTAGCTACACGTTGATAGTCTCGGTAAGTTCTAACTCTAAGTTTTGAGTTTTAATTGGTTCTAAGCTAGGGTTTTGCTAATGAAGGTCTTGTATGACCCATTTGAGGATTTGATGGGTGGGTTTTGGGTTTGATTGGTGAAAGCAAGCCCAAATGGCCATAACTTAGGGTTTGGTCTTATGATTTGGTTTTATAAATGTTAAATGGCATTTTTAATCACTAACACACTTGTTAAAGTTGAAAGAGATGTTAATTGGGTCATTTTTGACAAGTTTGGTAGTGAAAGTGTTAAATGGATCCAAAATGGGCTAGTTGACCTAGTTTGGGCGAAATGGGTATAAATTACCCTAAGTTGGTGTTAGCTGAAGTTAGTAGACTTTAATTCACTAGCTTTAAGTGACTAAAGTCGAATCTTGGCCATTCAAGGAAGGTTGTGGTGTGTTTGAGTCATTTAATGCGAATTGGGTCATTAAATGCTCAAGTAGGTGTAATGTGGTTAATTCCACTAGTTGTGTAATTGAATGTGTACTTAATGTACTAGGTACTTTGCTTTGAAGCTCGGACGTGCATAATCACCACCAAAGTGCTAAGGTGAGTGGAATAATTATATGCGTGCATATATGATGTATTTTTTTGTGTAGTTGAGTTGTGAAGTGTCGACGTGTTAAGACACCACTCCTCACGTGGCGAGTGAAGTGTCGATGTGTTAAGACACCACTCGTGAGTGAAGTATCGATGTTTTAAGATGCCACTCCGAGAGATGTAACGAGTGAAGTGTCAATGTGCTAAGACACCACTCGGGGTGAAGTGCTGAAGTGTTAAGGCACCACCCAGGGTGAAGTATCGACGTGTTAAGATGCCACCCGTGGGGTTAGTGTACGAAGTGTTAAGTGCACTAATGGTTGTTATGAACTCCGACGGTTTTTAAACACCGTTCCCTCGTTCGTTTGGTTAACCATGGTTGTGTGTGTGGATTGTAGCATATTATATTGTTTAAACTATATGCTATTGTTATGCTAGCTCTTATGGTGGAAGGTTTAGTGTTATACTTGTGATGGTATGAATACTTATAATGCTAGCATGTATGCGTTAAATGCGTAAGTGATTGCAAGTAAGTAGGTTGTATATGTAAACGTATAATTGTTGCACTCACTAAGCATTAGCTTACCCCTCTCGTTGTTTATCTTTTTAGATGCGGGTGTGGACAAGGGCAAGGGGGTTATTGGGTACTAGGTGTCCTTGTTGATGTTACGATGAAGCTTTTGGAAGTTGACCTACATTTTGGGTAGTTTAGTCCCAAACCATGCTCAAGGGGTAGTTTGGATTATAAACTATCATTTGTAGTTGGTCAAACTTGTATCATATTCGTTAATGGCCTTTGTGCCTTTTGTAAACATTAAACTCGTAGTATGTTTTTAATGAAGCGTGTGGAATGGCTTACATATTTAATTGGCGCGTAAATGTGTATCGTTTTAAAAAAAAAAAAAAATTATCGTACGGAGTACGGGTTGGGTTGTTTCAAGTGGTATCATAGCATGGTCTAAGGGATTTAGGTGACTTGAGATAGGTGCCTAGACTTCGACTTTATTGTGCATGCGCTTTTATGCGGGACTTGTAGGACTTTAGGTCTAATCGGGAATGGTTAGTACTTTGGTTTATGTGAAATAACCTCGTGCTAATTGATATGTGTTGTGTTTAGCAATCATCAAGCGACATGGACGTTGTACTAACAAGTTAATGTGACGTGTTCGCGTAACAATGATTAGCTACCATTGTTACGGGTGCAAATCGTGTGAAACAAGTAATGTACGACGATTGTTGAGTAAGATGGAGTAGTGTGGGGTATACGTATATGCATACGTGTTATGTCCTTTTTTTTCGTTTCATCGTTTAAATCTTTTCTGTTTTATAGAATGAAGATGAGAAACGGAAACGACACCGAAAATGGGGGCACTAGTGAGGACCCCGAATTCACGGCTAAAGTCGAGGCCATTTTGAAGAGTCATCATGCATCTTTCCTTGAAGATGTTAAGAAAATGTTTCTAGATACGATTGACGAGCAATTAGTCAACGTAGTAAAGGAGCAAATTAAAGTTGTCCTTCAAGGGGACAATGTCGGGAGACGAGACTTTTTATATAAGAATTTTAAAGATGCTCAACCTCCTACTTTTGAGGGCGAAAGAGACCCGTTAAAGAGTGCCCGGTGGATCTCCGATATGGAGGGGGCTTTTCGAACTTGTGAATGCCCTCTTGATAAAAAGGTGAGGTATGGTAGTAGCATGTTAAGAGGTGATGCTAAGCTATGGTGGGATGCTAAAATCCAAGTTTATGGCGAGGAACAATGCATGGATTTTACTTGGGATGAGTTCAAAATGGAGTTCTTTCAAGAGTACCGAACTTCGGTTGATCTCACTAGGCTTAAGCACGAGTTGCGTTCCTTGAGGCAAGGGTCAATGGATTTGAATACTCTTAAATCCGTTTACTTGTCAAAAACTCAATTTTGCCCGGAGTATGTCGGGAATGATAAGATGTTGAAGGAAGACTTTTACCGAATCTTGAATGACAATTATCAAGAAAAGATTAGTGTGAACGTGGTGAAGAGTTTCGATGAGTTGTTTGATATGGCTAAAGGGTTTGAGTCGCTCATCTTGAGAAAGAGTGGCTTTACCTTCGGCAAAAAGAAGTTTGAAGCTATTAGTCACTCGAAATTTTCTAACAAGAAGCACAAGAAGGGCTCCGAGAGTGTTCGTAGTGTTAAGAAGGGTGCTTCCGGTGATTTTACTTATGCTTGCTACAATTGTGGGCAAAGGGGGCACATGGCTCGTGAGTGCCCGAAACAATCAACCACAACCAAGCTCACTTGTTTTAATTGCGGTAAAGAAGGGCATAAGAGGCCGGAGTGTCCCGACTTGCGGGGTGATCATGTTAAGAGATTAGAAAGGGCGGCGGGCACGGCTAAGGGACGAAATTATTTGATGACCAATGATGAGGCCAGGCATTCCAATGAAGTTGTCTCAGGTACTTTCATGGTTAATTCTAATCCGGCAAGGATATTATTTGATAGCGGTGCTAATTTGTCTTTTGTATCGCCTCGATTTGTGTCTAAGCTTAACAAACCGCTAGCTAAGTTAAGTCATCCGGTAGAAGTTGAAATAGAGGATGGTAAGACGGTGCTAGGGGTTGATGTGTGTAAAGATTGTAATGTTGTGTTTGGTACCGAAACGTTTAAAATCGATCTCATTCCGATGACTTTGGGTGAGTTTGATATTGTTGTTAGCATGGATTGGCTCGATCGTTATAGAGCCGATATTGCATGCCATGATAAGTTCATTCGTGTGAGAACCCCAAGTGGGGGAGAGTTGATTATTTATGGTGATAAACGAAGAAGACTCGTACCATTATGCACTTATGCTCGGGCACGACGTTTTCTCAAGAGTGGTGGTGTATGTTATCTCGCTCATGTAGTTGATACTCGTGATTAGCCACCACCCATTCGTAAAATTTCGGTGGTTAATGAGTTTGAAGACGTTTTTCCGGATGAGTTATCGGGTGTTCCGGCGGAAAGACAAGTAGAATTTCGCATTGAGTTGGTTCCGGGAGCTACTCCCATTGCTAAAACTCCTTATCGTTTAGCGCGGACAGAAATGCAAGAATTGTTAAATCAAACCCAAGAGTTGCTTGAAAAGGGTTTCATTCGACCGAGCTCCTCGCCATGGGTTGCTCCGGTCTTATTTGTGAAAAAGAAAGATGGAAGTATGCGGATGTGCATCGATTATCGGGAGTTGAACAAAGTGACGATCAAGAATCGCTATCCATTACCTAGGATTGACGATTTGTTTGACCAACTCCAAGGTGCAACGTATTTTTCTAAGATTGACTTACGGTCTGGCTATCATCAAGTGCGAGTTCGTGAGGAAGACATAGAGAAAATGGCTTTCCGAACGCGTTACGGGCATTATGAGTTTGTAGTTATGCCTTTTGGTCTTACGAATGCACCGGCGGCATTCATGGATCTTATGAACCGGGTGTGCCAACCTATGTTGGATAATTCGGTAATTGTGTTCATCGACGACATACTTGTTTATTCAAAGAGTATGAAGGAACATGAGAACCATTTGCGTGAAGTGTTGAAGACATTGCGGAAGGAGAAGTTGTATGCAAAATTCTCCAAATGTGAATTTTGGCTAAGGGAAGTTCAATTCCTTGGCCATATTGTGAATCAAGAAGGAATTCAAGTAGACTCGGGGAAGATAGAAACGGTGAAGAGTTGGGGACAACCGACTACGCCTACGGAAATCCGAAGCTTTCTCGGATTGGCCGATTATTATCGTCGGTTCATCCAAGACTTTTCTAAGATTGCTTCTCCTTTGACTAAATTGACGAGGAAGAACGTAAGATTCAATTGGGAGAACGAGCAAGAAATCGCTTTTCAATTGTTAAAAGAGAAATTGTGTCAAGCTCCGGTGTTAGTGTTGCCGGAAGGGGTAGAAGACATGACGGTTTAATGTGATGCTTCTTTAAATGGGATCGGGTGTGTTTTGATGCAAAGAGGTAAAGTCATCGCTTACGCCTCTCGACAATTAAAGGAACACGAAAAGAGATACCCGACACATGATCTTAAATTGGCGGCGGTGGTTCATGCGTTGAAAATTTGGCGCCACTACTTGTATGGTGTCAAGTGTATGATTTATTCGGACCATAAGAGTTTGAAACATCTCTTTACTCAACGAGATTTGAATTATCGTCAACGTAGGTGAATGAATGTGGTAAAGGATTATGATTGTGAGATACTTTACCATCTGGGAAAGGCGAACGTGGTTGCGGATGCCTTGAGTCGAAAGAGTCAACATCCGGCTATACGAGTAGGATCGTTACGCATGATTATTACTAACGATTTCCTTGTAAAGCTTGGTGAGGTTCAAATAGAAGCTTATGTTCACAACAAGCACGAAGAGCGAATTGTGGGGCAAACGGAGTTCATTACTATGGGCTCGCGTGGTTTGTTGTCATTTCAAGGAAGAGTGTGGGTACCTAAGATGGGTGGTAACCGACAAGTGCTACTAGATGAAGCACATAAGTCAAAATATTCCATTCATCCGGGTGCAACAAATATGTACTATGACTTGAAGAAAGATTATTGGTGGCCCGGTATGAAACGTGATGTGGTTAAGTATGTTGAACAATGCGTCACGTGTTTGCAAGTTAAAGCCGAACACCAAAAGCCGTACGGTAAGTTACAACCCTTGGAAGTCCCGAAATGGAAATGGGAGCACATTACCATGGACTTCATTACTAAGTTACCGAGGACGGCGAGAACCCAATATGATACGATTTGGGTGATAGTTGATCGATTGACGAAAAGTACTTTGTTTCTTACCATTCGGGAAAAGATATCATCGGAGACTTTATCCAAGTTGTTTATCAAGGAGGTGATATCGAGACATGGGGTTCCTATATCTATTGTTTCGGATCGAGATACTCGTTTTACGTCCCGGTTTTGGAACAAGTTTCATGAAGATATGGGTACTCAATTGAAAATGAGCACGGCGTATCATCCTCAAACGGACGGTCAAACCGAACGTACGAATCAAACTTTGGAAGATATGTTACGAGCGTGCATTATTGATTTCGGTAGTAGTTGGGATGAGCATTTGCCTTTGGTGGAATTCTCGTACAATAATAGTTATCATACTAGTCTCGGGATGCCGCCATATGAGATGCTTTATGGGCGTAGGTGTCGAACCCCAATTTGTTGGGGTGAAGTGGGAAAAAAGGAAATCGGGAGTTCCGATTTGGTCTTGGAGACGAATAGTAAGATTGAAATGATTCGGGCTCGACTTAAAGCGGCACAAGATAGATAAAAGTCTTATGCCGATAAAGGTAGGAGAACGATTGAGTTTCAAGAAGGTGACATGGTGATGCTTAAGGTTTCTCCATGGAAGGGTGTTATTCGGTTTCGAAAGCGAGGAAAGTTAGCTCCTCGGTTTATTGGTCCTTTCAAGGTTTTGGCACATGTTGGTGAGGTTGCTTATCGGCTAGAGTTACCCGAAGAACTTGCGGGAATCCATAACACGTTTCATGTTTCCCATCTTCGTAAGTGTCTTGCGGATGACTCGACTTGGGTGCCTTTAGATGAAATTACGTTGAATAACAAGCTAGAGTATGCGGAAGAACCGGTTGCAATCCTTGATGAGAAGGTTAAGATGTTGCGGAACAAGGAAGTTAGAACTTTCAAGGTGCAATGGCGACATCGAAGGGGTTCCGAGTTTACATGGGAATCCGAAGAGTTTGTTTTGGTTTATCTTCCGGCTTGTCATGCGGCTTGGATCGCGAGGACGCGCTCCGATTCAAGTGGGGGAGAGTTGTAACATCCCGTTTTTCCCGTACTTATCGAAAGGTATATACTTAATTGTTTGTACGTTTGTAACTCGTCGTTTAGGCATAATTGTGTAGATATATATATATATATATATATATATATATATATATATATATATATATATATATATATATATATATATATATATATATATATATATATATATATATATATATATACTTGTTAATGTGTGCGTATATAAGTTTGTATATGAGTTTTGGTTAGCGTTAAGTCTTGTGAAGCTTAGATACGATGTTTAGACGTATATCGGAGAATTGTAAGTCGTGTAAAATGATATTTGGCTTAAGTGTTGTCGAAGTGTTCAGGCAAAGGCAAATGTCGCGCCGTGAAAATCTGGGCCGCGACGCGACATATAGAGCAAACCAGGATCAGAAAGGGACTTAAGAAGGGTCGATTTTCCTTTGTTACGTCGCGCCGCGACGAATTGGCCGCGCCGCGGCAGTCCTGCTGGACAGAATCCGGTTCTAGCTCAAATTAAATGAACTCAAGGGGAAAATTGGTAATTTAGTGTATAAATCTGATGGAAGCATTAAATCCCAACCACACACCCATTTCATTTAATTTCTTTTATCTTTTCTTTCATTTTCTCTCCCAAAAACTCAACACCCATTTAGATTGAAAGTGAGATTTGTGAGTGAAGGATTGAGGGTTGATCTTTAGAGCAAGAATTAAAGTTGTTCCTTGTGTCTCTAGCTACACGTTGATAGTCTCGGTAAGTTCTAACTCTAAGTTTTGAGTTTTAATTGGTTCTAAGCTAGGGTTTTGCTAATGAAGGTCTTGTATGACCCATTTGAGGATTTGATGGGTGGGTTTTGGGTTTGATTGGTGAAAGCAAGCCCAAATGGCCATAACTTAGGGTTTGGTCTTATGATTTGGTTTTATAAATGTTAAATGGCATTTTTAATCACTAACACACTTGTTAAAGTTGAAAGAGATGTTAATTGGGTCATTTTAGACAAGTTTGGTAGTGAAAGTGTTAAATGGATCCAAAATGGGCTAGTTGACCTAGTTTGGGCGAAATGGGTATAAATTACCCTAAGTTGGTGTTAGCTGAAGTTAGTAGACTTTAATTCACTAGCTTTAAGTGACTAAAGTCGAATCTTGGCCATTCAAGGAAGGTTGTGGTGTGTTTGAGTCATTTAATGCGAATTGGGTCATTAAATGCTCAAGTAGGTGTAATGTGGTTAATTCCACTAGTTGTGTAATTGAATGTGTACTTAATGTACTAGGTACTTTGCTTTGAAGCTCGGACGTGCATAATCAACACCAAAGTGCTAAGGTGAGTGGAATAATTATATGCGTGCATATATGATGTATTTTTTTGTGTAGTTGAGTTGTGAAGTGTCGACGTGTTAAGACACCACTCCTCACGTGACGAGTGAAGTGTCGATGTGTTAAGACACCACTCGGGAGTGAAGCATCGATGTGTTAAGATGCCACTTCGAGAGATGTAACGAGTGAAGTGTCGATGTGCTAAGACACCACTCGGGGTGAAGTGCCGAAGTGTTAAGGCACCACCCGGGGTGAAGTATCGATGTGTTAAGATGCCACCCGTGGGGTTAGTGTACGAAGTGTTAAGTGCACTAATTTTTGTTATGAACTTCGACGGTTTTTAAACACCGTTCCCTTGTTCGTTTGGTTAACCATGGTTGTGTGTGTGGATTGTAGCATATTATATTGTTTAAACTATATGCTATTGTTATGCTAGCTCGTATGGTGGAAGGTTTAGTGTTATACTTGTGATGGTATGAATACTTATAATGCTAGCATGTATGCGGTAAATGCGTAAGTGATTGCAAGTAAGTAGGTTGTATATGTAAATGTATAATTATTGCACTCACTAAGCATTAGCTTACCCCTCTCGTTGTTTATCTTTTTAGATGCAGGTGTGGACAAGGGCAAGGGGGTTATTGGGCACTAGGTGTCCTTGTTGATGTTACGATGAAGCTTTTAGAAGCTGACCTACATTTTGGGTAGTTTAGTCCCAAACCATGCTCAAGGGGTCGTTTGGATTATAAACTATCATTTGTAGTTGGTCAAACTTGTATCATATTCGTTAATGGCCGTTGTGCCTTTTGTAAACATTAAACTCATAGTATGTTTTTAATGAAGCGTGTGGAATGGCTTACATATTTAATTGGCACGTAAATGTGTATCATTTTAAAAAAAAAATTTATCGTACGGAGTACGGGTTGGGTTGTTTCAAAGAGGTATGTACATACACGACTTTTGTCATTCAACATGTCGTATCCTGTGTTAGGAAATTTCTTTTATTTTATAGGGTTGTCTCTTAGCGACATCCTGAAGGCGAGGAGTCTGGATGGTATGAATTTTGCAGAAAAACGTATACAAACGTATACTTGAGCCACCACCGTCTCAAAAGAAGCATTCCTTGATATGTTCCCTGGATCATTCTCAAGTTTCCTATTCTGGTGGCTTGGTCCACCGTACAAGACATCATGTTATGAATAATTTTGTTCCTGGTGAAGGTTCAGCCCCTTTATGTCTTTATATTATTTATAACATATTTCATCCTTTGTTTTGACTTTTGTTATCTATTCTTGAAGGTCCTTCTAACGTTAATGGAACCGATCCTACGTTTTGGACTGTGGACACACTTCTTCATCACGGTACTTATGATTGTGAAGATATCGTTATTCCATTCATCAACCGAACTTACAAGCCTTCCGGGAGTACCTGTCCCGGCAAGGAGCCTGATGATGGTCCTCTACCTCAAATGAATCAGGCTAATTCCTCTGGGCAAGACATTTATTCTTTCCCTGTTCTGAATGTTAATTCGTTGCAAGTTTTGTTTTCGTGCTCACTTTTAGACTATCCTTTTTTAATGAATATCTGGATGTGATGTCATCTCTGACGATTATAGATACCCATTCCCTGCTTCTGGATGATGAAGCCCGCCGTGTACACGCTAATTTGTTGTTATTCATTCTCATATAGTTGCGGATGAGTTGAGACGTGATGAGAATGGCACTGCGAGTCTCTGTGAGTAATAAAGAATGATTAACTTATTACCATGTTGAGTGAAGACAACTCCCGTCTTGAAAATGAGCTTTTTGAAGTCCGGGAGAGGTTGTCCGTCTCTGAACGCTTGCTGAATGATGAGCGCCAAAAAGTGTTTGAACTTTCATCTGACAAAAATTGGTTATCAGAGTTGATTTCGACCACATTGGGTAACTTGAACCGTCTTCAGTTTGGCATTCCAAACATGCTCTCCAGGTTGCTCAAATCTCAGGCAGTGACACAACCTTTTTTGGTATATTTGGCTGCCATAAAGAAATTAATCATGTTTAAGGTTTTGAATTGTATCTGCCCCCGTCTACATGCAGGGAGTGTTGTGGACACTATGCTAAAGAACCTGGGTACTGGCTTATAACACCTCGCCAAATTTCCATCTGACGGTGTGTTAATCCAGGTCCCACAGTTAACAGTTACGCCCACTATATGAGACGTTTAAAGCAATCGCATTTAATTTTATTAAAAGTTGACATTCAAAAACATAAGTCAATAATCCCAAAATAGAAACACTGTTGTGATCGTAACCACAAGCCAACAGTATTTAAACAGTTGTAAAAGTTTTAAATGCGAAAGTAAATAATGTTCTTTAAAAGTATGCTGACTCCACGGCCAGACATGCAGCAAACACAGCGGAAGTCTACCTCTTAAGGACCTGAGAATAAAAACACGCAAAAACAGGTCAACAAATAATGTTGGCGAATCTACATGTTTAAAGTATTGTAACAGTATCTGAAAAACAGTTATAAAAAAAAAATAGTTTAAGTTTCCTTGACCACGAGATTTTACAAGTACAACCCCAAGTTGCGAAACGTAATCTAAGCACCTGAATACTAGCAATGACCCGAATATAGAAACCACTATACCCGCCTTTACCTCTTAAAATGTTATTCACTTGTTCTAGTGTATCTAATGTTCAAAGTAAATGCACCACAGTTAATATTGTAGGGTGAGGTTGTCAACCTAACAGATCCGTCCATCTAAATTGTGCTTACACCGATGGTATTAAAAGTATTCAAGCTAGAGGCTTTGTGAACAAACTCAATATGCATATATAGTACTCGTGTCAATACAAAAGCATTTGATAATGTAAGTATAACAGAGATAGTGCTCTAAATGAACATATATTTAGGCGCAATATCCTTCCAATATGTGAAGTTTTCAGTTGCAAATGTTCTATTTTCAAGTAATATTCGTTTAAATAAATAAGTGCGAAGACAAGAGGCGAAAACGAAGATTAGAAGACGCAAACGTCCAAAAAGCTCAAATGTACAGGATACAATTCAAGTGGTTCAATTTATTGATAAGAAGCGTCTAAAAATTACAAGAGTACAATCCGCGAAACGCAAAGTACAAGATATCTACGCGTACGAAAAGACGTTCGAAAAACCGAAACTGAGACATAAACCGGGCGTAAACGTACGAAACAACGGAGCCAAAATTATGAGTCAACTATGCACATAAATATAATATAATATTTAAATAATTATATAAATTATTTATATATATGTTGACAAGTAAAAATCCAAAAGTTGGTGAGCTGGCCCAGGGAACTCCGCACTCGCGTTGCAAATTGCCTACAAAACTCCGCACTCGCGGAGCAGCCAAAATCAGAATTTGCCTATAAAAGGCACGAGCTTCTGCCGAGTTCTTTACACCAAAAATCAATCTCCCTCTCTGATATATATATATATATATATATATATATATACATATATATATATATATATATAATATAAATTAGTTTAGTTAAGTTTTATATTAGATTAGTTTAGTTAATATAACGGTTAATTACGGGTTTTGAAGTCGAAGTTCTGTCCGTGTAACACTACGCGATAAATAATCAATGTAAGCTATGTTCTCCTTTTTAAATTAATGTCTCGTACTTAAGTTATTATTATGCTTATTTGAGTCGAAGTAATCGTGATGTTGGGCTAAATATTAAGACGGGGTTATTGGGCTTTGGACCATAATTGGGGTTTGGACAAAAGAACGACACTTGTGGAAATGAGACTATGGGTTATTAATGGACTTTATATTTGATTAATATAGAGATTTACAATTTGACATAGTTATATATAACCACATACGCTTGATCGGATACGATGAGCGGGATATTTATAAATACGAATTATTGTTCATTTGATCGGACGCGGAGATGGATTAATAGTCACCGGACTCATTAAAACAGGGGTGGATTACATTCAAGAGTAATTGGTGTAATTGTTAACAAAGTATTAAAACCTTGGATTACACGCAGTCGATAACCTGGTGTATTCATTAAACAAAGTATTAAGACCTTTTTACAGTTCGAATCCCTAATTAGTTGGAATATTTGACTTCGGGTATAAGGTTAAATTTGCCGAGCATTTTATAATTATGCCGATGAACTATTATGGGCAAAAACCAGATAGGTTTCAAATACATCCAGGACAAAGGACAATTAACCCAGGGTAATAAATCATAATCAAAACGTCAAACATCATGGTTACGGAAGTTTAAATAAGCATAATTATTATATTGTTATTTATTTTACGCACTTTAATTATTGTCATTTATATTTACGCTTAAGTTTTAAAATCGACAAACCGGTCATTAAACGGTAAACCCCCTTTTATATATTATTATTATATAATTATATATATTTTGTACAAATATAGTTATTTAAAATATAGTGTGCAATAAGTCGTCTCTCTGTGGAACGAACCGGACTTACTAAAAACTATACTACTCTACGATTAGGTACACTGCCTATAAGTGTTGTAGCAAGGTTTAGGTATATCCCATCTGTAAATAAATAATTAAAACTTGTGTAATTTGTATCGTATTTCGTATTAAAAATAATAGTATTTCGTATACACCTTGCACGACATTAAGTTTTTGGCGCCGCTGCCGGGGAATCGGCAAAATGCTATATTGTTAATCTATATGTGTAAAAATATAATTATATATAAGTTTGAAAAAAAAATATAAAAAATATAAAAAAATATATAAATATATATATATATATATATATAAAATATATTTTTAAGAACTTTGTTTATAAAATTAAAAAGTATTTTTATTAAGACTTTTAAAATATAAGTTTATTTTTATTTTTATAAATTTTCTATATATTATTTTATAAAAATTAAAAAATTAAATATATAAAAAATTGAACTGGGCCAGTTCATTTTTGAAACCCAAAACAAATTTTAAATTAAAAACTGAACTGGGACGAACTGTTTAAGCCCGACCAACGAACCCATTACTATTCCACTCCGCAGTCGCGAAGCTCTTCTGGCACGTGGCACCGCACTCGCGGAGCCGCCTTACACACCAAACCTGGTACGCCTTTTAATGCTGGATTAGGGTTATAATTTAATTATTATTAATTAATATTTTAATTAATAATATAGAATAAGTATAATAATTATTATTAAAAATATTTTAATTAATAATATAGAATAAGTATAATTAATTTTAGTTTTAATTAATATTATTAAGTATAATAATTATTATTAAAAATATAGAATAAAATTTTTATAAAAATAAAATTTTTTATAAAAATTATATTTTTATGACTTTAGTTTTATTTTTAACTTTCGTATCTTTAGTCGTTTAATCGTAATTGATACATTTATCGTTCGTAATTAGTTTTAAACTTAGTTTTTGCCGTAGTTATATTATATTTCTAGATTTTTAGGATTTGCCGTAAAATTCCTTAAGTGCTTTTTCTTTAGATTAAGATTTAGTCGCCTTAAAATTTTACGACGTCACTTATCGCTTTAGTATTTAATAAATTTTAGTACCTTTTTAAGTTATTGCCGTTTTGGATTTAGAATTCCTTCTAAGTTTTAATACCTTTAGGCGCAAGTTTTAATTTTTAGTTTTTAGACTTTTAAGTTTCGACGCTCTACTTTTTTATTTTTATTTTTCGACGTTTGTTTTTCGACCTCTTATTTCTCGACGCGCTTTTTCTTTTTCATTTCGATGCTCTAGTTTTTAGGACATAGAATTTTATTTATTTTCTTTAAATTTAGACGAAAAATTATTTTAAGTGGTTAAATTGATAGACATCCAAAATTTTCTGATTCGTAGTAATAGTTGGATTTGTTAGTGGCGAGTTGTGGGCTTCTGATTTAAAGGGTCCTGGCTACCTGCTGCATCTATTGGCTATTCGAAACGTGGGCAAAATCAGAAAAGTCTATTAATTTTATAACTTATATAATTTTTATTTTTATAACTAATAGGATAATTAAGTAAATGCACCACATTGTAGCTAAAATTTAGTAATAAGCGCATTATGAAAAATTTCGAGAATATGTTGGAAACTCTTTCTGACATGCGAAATTAATTAAATCAATACTCTCAAACGAGTGTTGATGAAAATTCGTTCGGTTAATCTTGGATCACGAATGACGAAACAATAACTGGTTGTGAAATCTGCGGAGATTATCATTCAACATGGAAATGTTGTTATTACGTTCCTATGGAAAATTATGCACCCATGGAACCTGAATAGAATGATTATGAGGAATATAATTCAAATTGGGATTATTCTCAAGAATATATCCAAACTCAACAACCAGAGGATGAGAAAAATTATGTGTCTAAAAATTTATTAGATTATATGAAAATCAAACTCGAAGAATTTGATGCTCAAAATGAACAAATGAGGGAGTTCGCAAATAGGCAAGCTGAAACTCTATCAGATTACACACCTGTTAATCTGAGGAGTATTGTGCAAGAAAATCCCATATCATCGAATTTTGATGAATTCGAGAGCTCCAAAATCACCAATTATCCCGATGATACTTTTTATTCAGTTTTACTAATTTCACAACGTACCGACACATTTACCTCTACCGACGAAATCATCGATCCATCAATGGATAAAGAAGAAGTAAGGGTGACAAATTGGTACTCTTGGGAAAATGATAACGTTGAAAATTTTACCCCCCAGACCAAAATGGTGGGACCGATAACTACCGTTAATGAAGAAGAATCTACTTCGATCCCAAAATTCACCATTCCACAACCTTCCAACCCAATATTCTCAATAGATGAGTCATCTACCGAAGATGAACTACGAGCTGTAATAGATAATGACACCTCGGATTTCACCCAATTGGGTAATAGAGGTGAAACCTTTGATCCCGAGAAGGGAACGGAAGTAAATGTTAGGAATTGTCCACCCTATAATATGTATGTCAGTGTATATCGATCCATTTGACCAAGAACCAGAAAAGAGACATATCCATTTACTAAAAGCTACACTTAGAAAAGAATTAAGTAGTGACGATCGGGTGGGTCTAAACTTTAAACCATTGATATATTATACACCACCCGAGATGTAAATAACTGGCTCACTATTTTAATCCTTGCAACTTATTCTACCGACTTCACATGTCGTCAGCTAAGTGTGGGGAAGTCTAACCCTACTTAACGTTAAATTAGGGGTTCGGGTTAGTGTATAACTCGTTAATAAACATGCATGATGAGTAAGGGTAAAAGACATATTTCCAAAGATTAGCAAACAGTTCAGAAAAGCAACCATTTTTGAAGAAAAACATGTGTGATAAAATGAACGATGAGGCGCGCCATCTATCATTCGACGAGCTTTGCAATTACAAACTGGGTATTTTTAATCACTTTTCTACGCTAATCACCCTCATGAATTTATAATTAGATTCTGATTTCATGCAAATGAGGGCATTGCATGATCTCAAGTGTGGGGAAGGGTTATAAATTCTCTCGGGTTTATACTTGATTTATTTTTTAAATTTTATGAAAATTTAAAAAAAAAAATTCAACTAAATGAATTCAAAATCATGTTTATACATATTTATGAGCGATAAAACTAGGTGATAATACTGAAATTATTGTTACCCTAAAAAGAGGACATAAATTGAGAAACAACTAAAACGCTTGAATTTATTTATTAGAAATAAAAAGACGCATGAAAAAAGCCAAGTGTGGGGAGAATGTACTAAGTTATTCAATTAAAAACTATCTGTTACATGTTTCCGTAAAGTTATTGCAGGTGCTTTTGATTTGGACTAAATTAACTGTTTTACCCGATGAAAGAAAAGAAAAGATGGATCTACACGATGAATCAATTTCATCATTAAAAGGAAGTAAAGTCTTCCGAAAAAGACACGAGCTTCTTGATTTAGGTCAAGAAGTTGTCGTCCAGACCAGCTGTAGGTTGACGAAAAATCTAGAAAAGTCATCTCTAAAATCAGCAGGAAATCCACGGACCTCAGCATCAAACAGGGTCGCCATGTGGTCAGACTTATCCTAACCATGAGAGGATCTGTCTCGTAAAATGGGGAGGGCACCGTGCAAATTAGCTTGATAAGACTAATGAATCAGACCCCCAGAAAGGATAATCTCATTAAAGATTAAAAATCAGCTTTTAAGCCTGATATTACTCAATCCTTGAGATTGACCTTAAAGATTGAGAATTACAAACTCATGGAATTCGATGATATCTAAACTCGAGCTTGAACGAGAAAATATTTTGATCAAATTACAAACCGATTTGTTTTCTAAAAACTCATTTTCAATGCGTTCATTACCATTGAACGTAAAATCCTGAGAATTTGATCAGAATTCATTAGGTCACTTGAATCAAATCGGGTGTCAACCGTAAGAACGGTGGTTGCATAGCATGGTCGGAGACAGGACCTTGTGCCAGACCGAAAAAATCATAGGGTGATCTTTACTATTGCTCCTACAAAGGATAGTAATTGCATCTGACACGTTTTAGACCATGAACAAATGCATGTCATTAGACATTGCCTTAACAGTTTCTTGTTCATCGCTTTCCTTTACAACGGTAGTTTGCCGAAAGGTAATATACGGAACAAGTAAACTGGATGTGTGCTTTTCGATACAGGGATAGCAGTGGATTACACGAACCTAAAAGTTTTTAGCCAAAATATTGATCCACAAATATATTTTGCAACACCGATGGTGGGTCAAATCAGAAAACTTATCTAGGGTAAAAGCTAGAATGAATTTTCAAAAGATCAAATGTTTTCATAAAGATCCAATTTCCTTACAGGATCTAAATTTTTATAGTCATGTGGGACTGTAAACCACAATGTTACTATCAATGTTTATACCGCCGTATCAAAATCACTGATGTATAAAGTGTGAGAATAAAAAAGTGATTCGAGTGAAGTGTGATTTAATTTCAAGTTCTGTATTGCTTGAGGACAAGCAACGTTCTAGTGTGGGGATATTTGATAGTACTCCAAATGAACATATATTTAGGCACAATATCCTTCCAATATGTGAAGTTTTCAGTTGCAAATGTTCTATTTTCAAGTAATATTCGTTTAAATAAATAAGTGCGAAGACAAGAGGCAAAAACGAAGATTTGAAGATGCAAACGTCCAAAAAGCTCAAATGTACAAGATACAATTCAAGTGGTTCAATTTATTGATAAGAAGCATCTAAAAATTACATGAGTACAATCCTCGAAAAGCAAAGTACAAGATATCTACGCGTACGAAAAGACGTTCGAAAAACCGGATCTGAGACATAAACCGGGCGTAAACGTACGAAACAACATAGCCAAAATTATGAGTCAACTATTCACATAAATATAATATAATATTTAAATAATTTAATTATATAAATTATTTATATATTATATATATATTTATAATATGTCGACAAGTAAAAATCCAAAAGTTGGTGAGCTGGCCCAGGGAACTCCGCACTCGCGGAGCAAATTGCCTACAAAACTCCGCACTCGCGGAGCAGCCAAAATCAGAATTTGCCTATAAAAGGCACGAGCTTCTACCGAGTTCTTTACACCAAAAATCAATCTCCCTCTCTGATATATATATATATATATATATATATATATATATATATATATAATATAAATTAGTTTAGTTTTATATTAGATTAGTTTAGTTAATGTAACGGTTAATTACGGGTTTTGAAGTCGAAGTTCTGTCCGTGTAACACTACGCGATAAATAATCAATGTAAGCTATGTTCTCCTTTTTAAATTAATGTCTCGTACTTAAGTTATTATTATGCTTATTTAGCCCGAAGTAATCGTGATGTTGGGCTAAATATTAAGACGGGGTTATTGGGCTTTGGACCATAATTGAGGTTTGGACAAAAGAACGACACTTGTGGAAATGAGACTATGGGTTATTAATGGACTTTATATTTGATTAATATAGAGATTTACAATTTGACATACTTATATATAACCACATACGCTTGATCGGATACGATGAGCGGGATATTTATAAATACGAATTATTGTTCATTTGATCGGAAGCGGGGATGGATTAATAGTCACTGGACTCATTAAAACATGGGTGGATTACATTCAAGGGTAATTGGTGTAATTGTTAACAAAGTATTAAAACCTTGGATTACACGCAGTCGATTACCTGGTGTATTCATTAAACAAAGTATTAAGACCTTGTTATAGTTCGAATCCCCAATTAGTTGGAATATTTGACTTCGGGTATAAGGTTAAATTTGCCGAGCATTTTATAATTATGACCGATGAACTGTTATGGGCAAAAACCAGATAGGTTTCAAATACATCCAGGACAAAGGACAATTAACCCAGGGTAATAAATCATAATCAAAACGTCAAACATCATGGTTACGGAAGTTTAAATAAGAATAATTATTATATTGTTATTTATTTTACGCACTTTAATTATTGTCATTTATATTTACGCTTAAGTTTTAAAATCGACAAACCGGTCATTAAACGGTAAACCTCCTTTTATATATTATTATATATAATTATATATATTTTGTACAAATATAGTTATTTAAAATATAGTGTGCAATAAGTCATCTCCCTGTAGAACGAACCGGACTTACTAAAAACTATACTATTCTACGATTAGGTACACTGCCTATAAGTGTTGTAGCAAGGTTTAGGTATATCCCATCTGTAAATAAATAATTAAAACTTGTGTAATTTGTATCGTATTTCGTATTAAAAATAATAGTATTTAGTATACACCGCTGTACACATTAAATAGCGTGTATTCTCATCCCTGAAAACATGTAAAAAGCGGGACTGTAGACTCACCTTTGAATAAAGCTCGGATGACAGACAAAAACTTGTACGGATTATTACTGAGTAATGCAACCTAAGTATACGTATTTAGGTTGGTCAATATATGTATCTTAAATAAGGGTGGTTTCATAGTATAAGTTGTCTCATTGCTTGAATTGACGCGTTTCAAAGTAAAAGTCAACAAATAGTCAACTAGATCATGCAAGTCAAACAAAGTCAACCGAAGTTAAACCGAAAGTCAAACTTGGTCAATGTGGTCAACTAAAGTCAACATCAGTAGGTTCATGTCAAATGTTGGTCAACATGTCAAACCTAAGTCAAACAACACGTTTCAGGTCATAAATGGTCATTTTCACAATTTCAGTTTATTGTTGTGCACAAAGTTCATGAACATGTAGCATACTTAGCACATTACCTCATAGTACAAAATTCAAGTAAACATGGAAAACTCCAGATCATAAGTCTACTCAAAATTGATTCCAAAAAGTCCAGCTAGGGTCTCATACGATAATTAAAAGTCAGAAATCAGAAGGGGTACATTTATGGTTTGCCAAGTCAGTTTCTGACCGCGCACTGATTTCGTTTCGGCTATAAACAGAACTAGGGGCATGAAATTGATACAAGACAAGTGGCCATAGTTCAAGGACAAGTCAAACTAACACATATAAAAAATATAACAATTTATATTTATCCAATTTGTACAGTTTATTCATGCAAATTGAATATTCAGTTTTCAGCTCAAATCAGAATTTACATAAAGTATGACCCTATTGTGCCCAATGCATAAGGTTTCAGAGATTGACATTAACTAATCATAAGTCACATTTCATGTCAAAATTCATGTTCCAGAAGCATACATGCTAATTCAATAAATACAAACCACAGAGTATAAAACAGTGAGCAAGTTGCAGGTTCGATTCTAGTTTAGCTAGTCACATTCGCATGCAATTATCCGAAGATCTATATACAATTAGACTATGATATCTACATGAATGGTGAAGTACTTTTTGTTTAATTTTCAAATATGCAAAGCTTTAAACACAGAAGTCAATACATTTTATCATACAAGGCTGTTTTCATGCAAGTGCTGTATAATTCCACTTTTACACTAAATCAAGCATATCTTGAGTTATACATAAGTAAACAACATGATATCCTAGTGTAAATTGAGTGTTTTTGAATTATCTTTCCAGTGGTATAAGTTTCACATGCCAATTAGTGGTCTAACAAACCCATATTTCTGATTACACACAAAAACACAACGTTAATTTCAATTGACCATAACTTGATCATCCGGAAACGAAATCAAGCGAATCCAAAGCCTAAAATCAATAGTTTTTTGCAAGGAATCTAATTAAAACATAATATCATGCATTTTAAAAATCAAAATTCACTGATCATGCAATAAACAAATTCGGTTCTTAACCCTAACGCATCAAACGATCAATTTAACGATAACAATTAACATGTACGCGTTTAGACTTGAGCAATTGACAACATAACTATGAAACATCAATAAAAATCAGATTTTAAAGATTAGGGTTTGCTATTTATACCTTTGATCAACAAATCATTTATACCAACGCTTAGCTATCGATGTGAATTGCAACTTTCGTGTTGAAGGTTTTGTCTAAAAGTGAAAATTTAATGGTGTTGTGATGGTGGTGAATGGTGACGTAAAGAGAGGCCAGGGAGGGAGAAAAGAATCGACTGATTAGGGTATTAGGATGATTATGCAGTCTAATTTCTATTATATCTACTTAAATTAGGCCCTAAGCACACTACTAATACCCAATAAGCCCAAATTAGAAATTAAAGGGGTGGGGGGTTGGGTTTCGGCCGATTGGCCCAAGTGGGGTATCCCCGGGCTCGTGTTTTGCAATTCCTTGTATTCGTGGCTCGTTTCAAGTGCCGTTTAGTCGTACCGAAGTTCTGGAACGCTAAACCGATAGTTAAATGCAACCAAACGTTAATTTATTAAAAATCCAATAAATTAATTATTTTTGAAAAGTTAATAATTAATAATTTAATTATTAAAATAAACCCCAGCGTTTCGTTGTTCAAAAAGCAGTTATCAAAACTGTATCATTTTTATTGTATTTCTTTATCTGAAATATTTATTCGAATTAATAATATCCCATATTAATTATTGTAACCCTCCAAGGATCAAGTACGCATTTATTACTCATAAACACATAAACGTCAAGTAATCACCGTTAAATAAACTAACGGAAGGTTAACGGAAGTAACGGAAAAAGCAGGGTTATTACATGGCTGCTATGAACGGGCTGAAGAGGCTTGTGAGGCAACACGCCGTATTAATATGGATGCTATAGAAAATGTATGTAGGAACAAAGAGTCAACTGTAGAGAATATTTTAAATGTTAGAAATGTAATATTTTGTACTTGTCTTCATATTTTTTGAGTTTCCTTGGCATTTTAACGTTCAATATTTTACATTATCTGTACTATATGTAAAACCCTGGAGGGTTTTTGTAGTGAAACTAGTATCATAGAGTTTGGTGTGCCGACCATCATGACGAACGTAGATACCTAGACTATGCGTGAGCTTGGTCAAGATGTTTATACGGTTAAGACCAACATATTTTTGCCAGAAACTCCATATATTATCCAAATGGTTCTTCGAGGGAAGGTCCTCCTACCAACGAAACCTAGAATGCATTTCTTAAGGAGGTAGGTCTAAAATATAATCCAAAAACTTCGTTGTAATTTGTTTTTGTGATATATTCAGATTAACAAGAAAAGTACGCGGTAAATTATTATTGAACATATTTCATTTTCGTAGCTTGTACTTTGAAAAATATACATACATGATTTCGTCCATATTGGTGTTGCCGGATAGGTGGTCAGTCCATCCGGAAACATATGGTTCATACATATTATTTCTTTAAATTGGTTGCATGCGACGTGGCAGAACTTCTCTGTGTGGAGTCTCTAAATGATACGCTTTGAATTCGTTGATGTCGATGATTTTATATGGTCCCTCCCATCGTACTCCAAGCTTCCATGTGTCCTTGACTCTGCCGGCATCATTATTTCTTAGTACCAGGTCGTTTAACTGGAATGTTAGAGGTTTGACTTTTTTATCATAGTATTTTGCCATTTTTTGTTTCCTTTATGCTTGATGAATGGACGCGATTATCCTTCTTTCTTCCAAAAAAATCAAATTTTCTCTTAGTCCATCCTCATTTTATTCTTCGTCAAATTCCATCATTCGAAATGTTGGTACACTTTCTTCAGCTGGTATCAATGCCTCTGTTGTGTATACGAGGCTGAACAGTTTTTCTTTGGTATTGTCTTTTGGTGTTGTTCGATGTGTGATGTCGTAGCGTGGGGTTACGAAATATACTATATTTTTAATACGGAATGCTACAAAATTTAACAAGTTTTAATTAAATATTTACAAAATGGATATACCAAAACCTTGCTACAACACAATAGGCAGTGTACCTAGTCGCGGAGTAGTATAGTTTTTAGTAAGTTCGGTTCGTTCCACAGGGAGACGGGCTTATGAAACACTTATTTTTATATAATTATATTTGTACAAAAATATATAAATATATATATAATAATATATAAAAGTGGGGGTTTTACCGTTTAATGACCGGTTTGTCGATTTATATTTTAAGCGAAGCGTATAGTAAATGACGATATTTAAATAACAATATAAAATAAATAACAATAATTGAAATGACAATAAATAAAAGTACGAGAAAAAATGAAATAAAATATATTATGCTTATTTAAACTTCCGTAACCATGATGTTTGACGTTTTGATTTTAATTTATTGTCCTGGGCTAATTGTCCTTTGTCCTGGATGTATTTGAAACCTATCTGGTTTTTGTCCATAATAGTTCATCGGTCATAATTATAAACTGCTCGGCAAATTTAACCTTATACCCGAAGTCAAATATTCCAACTAACTGGGGATTCGAACTGTAACAAGGTCTTAATACTTTGCTTAATGAATACACCAGGTTATCGACTGTGTGTAAACCAAGGTTTAAATACTTTGTTAACAATTACACCAATTACCCTTGAATGTAATCCACCCCTGTTTTAATGAGTCCATTGACTATTAATCCATCCCCGTGTCCGGTCAAATGAACAATAATTCGTACTTATAAATATCCCGCCCATCGTGTCCGATTAAGCGTATGTGGTTATATATAGATACGTCAAATCATAACCTTTATATTAAATTAACGAGGTATCGTTAATTTAATATAAAGCCCATTAATAGCCCAAAGTCTAATTTCCACAAGTGTCGTTCTTTTGTCCAAACCCCAATTATGGTACAAAACCCAATTACCCCATCTTTAATATTTAGCTCAACATCATGATTACTTCGGCTCAAATAAGCATAATAATAACTTAAGTACGAGACATTAATTTAAAAAGGAGAACATAGCTTACATTGATTATTTATCGCGTAGTGTTACACGGACAGAGCTCCGACTTTAAAAACCCGTAAAATAACCTTTACATAACCCGAACTAATCTAATATAACACTAATCTATACTATATATATTTATTTATTTATTATCTTATGGAGTATTATTATTATTATTTGTGTGGTGTAAAAACGAACGAAAAACTGGCAAATTTATAGACCAGGCCTGATTCTGATCCTCATGCGACTCGCATGGGAAATAGCCTTCTGGCCATGCGACTCGCATGGCCACCAGAATCCAGCTCAATCATTTTTGTTTTCTTGTTCGTCGACATAATTTAAAATAAATATAAATATATAAATAATTAATATAATTATTTATATATTATATTTTATTCTTGTGCATAGTAGACTAGATATTTTTGGTCCGTTGCGTCGGGCGTTTCTTCTTGGCTCGGGTCCCGGTTCCGGATTTTCGGACGTCTTCGCGTATTATTTTATATCGTGTACTTTGCGTTCCGCAACTTGTACTCTTGTCATTTTTAGACGTTCTTCATCAATAATTTGAACCACTTTAATTGTATCTTTGTACATTTGAGCATTTTGGACCTTTCCGTCTTCAATTCTTCGTTTTCGCCTTTTGTCTTCGCACTTATTAAATATAAACGAATATTACTTGAATATGGAACAATTACAACTAAATAATTTACATATTGGGAGGATATTGCTACTAAATATATGTTCATTTGGAGCACTATCAAATATCCCCACACTTGAACGTTGCTTGTCCTCAAGCAATACATAACTTGAAATTATAATACATCACACGAATCACTTCTTTATTCTTCACACTTTGTACATCAGTGATTTTGATATGGCGGTATAAATAATGATAGTAACGATAGAACCATGGTTAAAGGTGGGTGTGTCATCCACAGTTGCCTTGGGTTTAGGTCAACGACACTTGCAATCAAATAGCCGATTTACTTTCGGTTTCCAAAGCAAAGTGCACATTTAAAAGGCGGTTTACAGTCCCACATGACTATAAAAATGTAGATCCTTTAGGAAATTGGATCTTTATGAAAACATTTGATCTTTTAAAAATTCAAGCTAGATTTTACCCTAGACAAGTTTTCTGATTTGATCCATCATCGGTGTTGCAAAATATATTTGTGGATCAATATTTTGGCTTAAAACTTTTAGGTTCGTGTAATCCACTGCTATCCCGGTATCGGAAAGCACACATCCAGTTTACTTGTTCCGTATATTACCTTTCGGTAAACTACCGTCCGGTTGTAAAGGAAAGCGATGAACAAGAAACTGTTAAGGCAATGTCCCGTGACATGCATTTGTTCATGGTCTAATTACGTGTCGGATGCTAGTACTATCCTTGGTAGGAGCAATAGTAAAGATCATTGATGATGTAGCGTGAGGGTACGAAATAGTATTATTTTTACTAGGAAATACTACAAAATATGACACAAGTTTTATTAATTTACGGATGGGATATACCTAAACCTTGCTACAACACTTATAGGCAGTGTACCTAATCGTAGAGTAGTGTAGTTTTTAGTAAGTCCGGTTCGTTCCACAGGGAGCTGGTGATACTTACTATATTTTTAACTATATTTATACAAAATATATATAATTATATAAGTAGTAATATTATTATAAAAGGGGGGTTTTACCGTTTAATGACCGGTTTGTCGATTCTATATTTTAAGCGTAAAGATAAATGACGATAATTAAAGTGCGTAAAATAATGACAATAAATAAAATGACAGTAAATAAAATTGCGAGTAATAAAATGACAGTAAATAAAGATACGATGAGAAATATAATAAAAGAATTATGCTTATTTAAACTTCCGTAATCATGATGTTTGACGTGTTGATTTTAATTTATTACCATGGGTTAATTGTCCTTTGTCCTGGTTTATTTGATACATCTATCTGGTTTTTGTCCATAATAGTCCATCGGTCATAAATATAAAGTGCGAGTATCCTCGTCAAATTACCCTTATACCCGAAGTCAAATATTCCAACTGATTAAGGATTTAAACTGTGACGCAGTTATCACTTCTGTCAACAATTACACCAGTTATCACTGTATGTAATCCACCCCTGTTTTAATTAGTTTATGAATATTAATTCATCCACTTGATCAGAATGAATAATCAATTACCCAACCCAATTGATTAATTAAATGATTATAACAGATTCCATATGAACATCACTAAATAGGACAACCATAATCATTATTAATTATTAGGTTAATTAATTTGAAGATAGGTTCGACAGACTCCAATGAGTTGTCACTCAATTAGACAATACCCCCCATCTATTAATAGTCAATAGTTCAATTTCCACAAGTGTCGGTCTTTTGCCCAAACCTTAATTATGGTACAAAGCCCAATTACCCAATTTTAGTAATTAGCCCAACATCATGATTACTTCGTTTTAAATAAGCATAATAATAACTTAGCTACGAGACATTAATGTAAAAAGGTTGAACATAACTTACAATGATTAAAAATAGCGTAGCGTTACACGGACAGAATTTCGACTTACACACTCAAACGATCTCTATCATAAATCTTATTATTATCATAATTTAAAATTAAAATTAAGATTATTGTTATATCTGATTACATTAACATTATGATAGAGATATAGAATATAGATATTGATCGATATATAGATAAAAAAAAAAGGATAGAAAAGTTCTTCTTTCCTTCGATCGTTACATAGCCTTTTATAGGCGAAATTAGAAATTGAATTTTCATTTACGACCCCTGAACTATGCTCAATTAACAACTTTTTATTATTTAATATTATTCTTATTATGAATTATTTAAATATTATATTTTATTCTTGTGCATAGTTGACTCGTAATTTTTACACCGTTGCGTCGAGCGTTGAGAGTTGACTCTGGTCCCGGTTCCGGATTTTCGAACGTCCTTGCGTACAATTTTATATTTTGTACTTTGCGTTTTGTAACTTGTACTCTTGTCATTTTTAGACGTTCCTCATTAATAATTTGAACCTTTTTGATTGTATCTTGTACTTTTGAGCTTTTTGGACCTTTGTGTCTTCAATTCGTCGTTTTCGCCTTTTGTCTTCGCACTTATTTAAAATAAACGAATATTACTTGAAAATGGAACAATTGCAACTAAAATCTTGTCTTTTTTTGGGGGATTTTGCTATGAAATATATGTTCCTTTTTAGCCTTATCAATATCCCCACACTTGAGCGTTGCTTGTCCTCAAGCAATACAGTCTTGAAATAATATAATACATCACACGAATCACTTCTTTATTCTTCACACTTTGTACATCAGTGATTTTGATAGAGCGGTATAAACAATGATAGTAACGATATGGTTAAAGGTGGGTGTGTCATCCACAGTTGCCTTGGGTTTAGGACAACGACACTTGCAATCAAATAGCCGATTTACTTTCGGTTTCCAAAGCAAAGTGCACATTTGAAAGGCGGTTTACAGTCCCACATGACTATAAAAATTTAGATCCTTTAAGGAAATTGGATCTTTATGAAAACATTTGATCTTTTGAAAATTCAAGCTAGATTTTACCCTAGACAAGTTTTCTGATTTGATCCATCATCGGTGTTGCAAAATATATTTGTGGATCAATATTTTGGCTAAAACTTTTAGGTTCGTGTAATCCACTGCTATCCCGGTATCGGAAAGTACACATCCAGTTTACTTGTTCCGTATATTATCTTTCGGTAAACTACCGTCCGGTTGTAAAGGAAAGCGATGAACAAGAAACTGTTAAGGCAATGTCCCGTGACATGCAGATGATTATGGTCTTTTAACGTGTCGGATGCTAGAACTATCCTTGGTAGGAGCGATAGTAAAGATCATCCTATGATTTTTCGGTCTGGCACAAGGTCCTGTCTCCGACCATGCTATGCAACCACCGTTCTTACGGTTGACACCCGATTTGGTTCTGGTGACCTAATAAATTCCAGGTGAATTCCTAGGATTTTACGTTCAATGGTAATGAACGCATTGAAAATGGGTTTTCAGAAAACAAATCGGTTTGTATTTTTGATCAAAATATTTTCTCGTTCAAGCTCGAGTTTAGATATCATTGAATTCCATGAGTTTGAATTCTCAATCTTTAAGGTCAATCTCAAGGATTGAGTAATATCAGTCTTAAAAGCTGATTTTTAATCTTTAAGGAGATTATCCTTTCTGGGGATCTGATTCATTAGTCTTATCAAGCTAATTTGCACGGTGCCTCCCCATTGTACGAGATAAATCCTTCTCATGGTTAGGATAAATCTGACCACTTGGCGACCCTGTTTGATGCTGAGGTCCGTGGATTTCCTGCTGATTTTAGAGATGACTTTTCTAGATTTTTCGTCAACCTACAGCTGGTCTGGACGACAACTTCTTGACATAAATCAAGAAGCGCGTGTCTTTTTCGGAAGACTTTACTTCCTTTTAATGATGGAATTGATTCATCGTGTAGATCCATCTTTCTTTCAAATATATTACAGTAAACCGGGTAAAACTGATTAGTATCATCCAAAACAAAAGTACCTGCAATAATCTTGTACAAAGATATGTGATAGATAATTTTTAATTGAATAACTTGGTACATTCTCCCCACACTTAGTTTCTTTCTTTGCCTTTTTATTCTCCTTTATTCCATTTTAAATGAATTCAAGCATTTTAGGTTGTTTCTCAATTTATGTCCTTTCCGAGGTAACGATAATTTCGGCATTAACACCTAGTTTTATCGTTCATAAATATGTATAAACATGATTTTGAATTCATTTAGTTAAAAAATTTTAAAATTTTCATAATATTTAGAAAATAAGCCAAGTATAAACCCGAGAGAATTTATAACCCTTCCCCACACTTGAGATCATGAAATGCCCTCATTTGCATGAAATCAGACTATAATTATTAATTCATGAGGGTGATTAGTGTAGAAAAGTGATTAAAAATACCCAGTTTGTAATTACAAAGCTCGTCGAATGATAGATGGCGCGCCTCATCGTTCATTCCTTCATTTATTATATCACATTTGTTGTTTTGCATCTTGTCGTCAAAATCAGTACCTTTTGCTGAACTTAATGTTAGTCTTTGAAAGTGCGTTGTTTTACCCTGTTGTTTACATGATAAAATACGAACATATATACATATTTTTAAAGTTTGGTATATTACCCCACGTTCAAAAATTTATAAAATCAAATATATTTTTTTTTTGGCATACTTTAAATCAATAAAATTAAAAATAATGATGAAAAAATTTTTCGCCCCGCCCTCGGGTAAAGTAATTTCGGCTCTATGACCTAGTCTTCAACTTACGACGAATTTTATAAATCATTTTTTTTTTCAACTTAATGAAATAAAGTAAATTTTGTTTTTAAAAACACACAAAACTTAAATTTAAAAAACATATTAATTTCATATAAAACCTACAAAGCAAAAATTCAGAATGGAGGGAGAAAACTAGTTCTTTAGTGTCTGCTAGCGGAAAAGACCAATCGGATTCCATTCTCGGAACTACACGAGAACAGAACAACTAATTCTAAATAACATTTTCTTAGAACATTTGAATCTCCCCACACTTAGGTAGCTGTGGTGTCGAAATTGTGATTAACTTCATCGTCAATTTCTTTTGGTCCATAATCAACTTGCCTATCTGTGACTTTTTCTTTAAGCCAGTGCCCGGCTTCTTCCGAAATATCCCAAAATTCAACTAGTTTCGCCTTTTCTTTAGGCGACAGATTGGATACTAACCGGTTACATAACTTAAAGTTCCCCTTACTTCTAGCATCGATAGCCCGTTTAAAAAGTTTCTTCATTGAACTGTTAATAACGGGGTCATTTAATTTCGTATCAACAACGGGGTTCTTTATTATCAAGTCATCATTAGGTGTTACTTCATTTTCCCCACACTTAGGCGTTTTATTATTGCTAAGCACTACCGTTGGAGTTGGTAAAACAACATGGTTATTACCAATCGTTTTTACTGGTTTAACGGTTTTAGTTGGTGGAGATTTAGACTTTCGAATCATAAAGGTGATTGATTTGTTACCACTTTTAAGTGTCATTCTTCCATTTCCTACATCAAATAACGCCCCGGTGGACGCAAAGAATGGTCGACCTAAAATTAGAGGAATGTTTGGGTCCTCTTCTATGTCAATGACAATGAATTCGACTAGAAAGGTTAAATTGCCTACTTGAACGGGTAGGTTGTCAGCAATTCCAACTGGGTGCTTAATGGTTTGATCAAAGAGTCGAACACTCATATCCGTTGGACTTAACTTACCTACACCTAATCTCTTATATAAGGAAAGAGGCATAACACTCACACTTGAACCTAAATCTGCTAGTGCATCATACATGACACAGTCACTAAGTAGACAAGGAACAATAAATTCACCCGGATCACCTACCCTAGGTGGAGGATTTGGTGGAACTGTCTTCACCGGGTTTACTTCTACTGTTTTTGTTTCTTGCACTTTTTTATTCTTCTTCTTCTTCTTTCCAGAGGTATCACAAACTTTATTACCTATTACTTGCTCATACTCAACTCCTTTTCTTGGAAACGGGATGGGTGGTCTGTATGGTGCCACCACTGGCTTTACATACTCGGGTGGTGGTGGTGGTGTAACTTCTTCATTGTTACTTACATCTAAAACTTTCCCATCTTCTGGTATTGGTTTTTCAGAATTTGTTGATATCATGTTAACATTTTCATTCCGAGGATTTACTTCATTATTACTCGGTAGCTTTCCTTGTTCCCTTTCACTCATCAATCTAACAAGAGTACCTACTTGTTTTTCTAGATTCAAAATGGAAGCTTGTTGAGTTCTAAATGACTGCTCAAACCTCTCATTCGTTTGGGTTTGAGTTTCAATAAATTGTGTTTGAGATTCAACTAGCTTAAATACCACTTCTTCCAGATTTGACTTCTTCTCGTCGGTTTGTTGTGGTGGTTTATACAAGCCAGGTCTTTGTTGATTGAAAGTGTTGTTTTGAGTTGGTTGGTTATTCGGACCTTGTTGGTTATACGAGTTATTGTCGGGTCCTTTTGGATTGTAAAGAATGTTTTGATTTCGATTGAAGTTTGGCCTTGGCGGTTGATAATTATTCTGATAACTATTTTCCAGCCTTTGGTTCATGTAGACAACATTCTCACGTTGTTCCATCGTTTGTTTAATGTGACAGTCTTTCATTAAGTGTGGTCCACCGCATTGCTCACAACTGATTCGTATTGCGTGAATATCTTTATTCATCTTTTCCATTCGTCTTTCGAAAGCATCTATTTTTGCGAAAACGGAATCAAAGTCATGTCTAGAATCGGCTCTAGCCGCTTTAGATGAACGAAAAATATCTTTTTCTTGATGCCACTCATGAGAGTGGGAGGCTGTGTTATCAATAATTTTGTAAGCTTCAGTTGCGGTTTTCTTCATAATGGAACCACCAGCTGTTATGTCGATGTCTTTTTGTGTAGCAACGTTGACACCTTGGTAGAATATTTGTACTATTTGATAAGTGTCTAAACCGTGTTGAGGACATCCTCTCAACAACTTTCCAAATCTTGTCCACGCCTCATATAGAGTTTCATTTGGCTTTTGCGCGAACGTAACAATTTCTCCTTGAAGTCTCACGGCTTTGGATGCCGGAAAGAATTGTTTAAGAAATTTTTCAACTAAAACATCCCATGTGTCAATCGCCCCTTCAGGTAACGATTCTAACCAATCTTTGGCTTCTCCCTTTAAAGTCCAGGGAAACAACATGAGATAGATCTGCTCATCTTCCACTTCTCGGATTTTGAATAGTGTACAAATTCTTTTAAACGTACGAAGGTGTTCGTTAGGATCTTCATTCGGTGCACCACTGAATTGGCATTGGTTAGTTACCATGTGTAGAATTTGTCCTTTGATTTCATAATCTGGCGCATTAACTTCTGGCTTAATAATGGCGTGACCTTGGCCCGTGCGTGTGGCTCTCATTCGATCTTCCATACTTAGAGGTTCCGTTACTTCCATAATTGAATTTGTTGAATACGAATCACTAGAGGATTCTGATTTAATGGTTTGTGGCTCAGGAGGAATAATTAGTGGTTCAAGATCTTGGAATTGTCCTTGAGTATTCTCCGGATTCTCAATTGTGAGGTTTGTTTCTAAAACTGGATTATCGGAAATTTGAGTTTGAGTATTTGGTCGACTGAATGACGATTCTAAAGAAAAATCAACGGCGGCGATATTTGCTAAATGTCTTGATCGAGTTACAGGTGGCGAACGTATGACCGGCGGCGAACGTCTTGCTCGGTGCATTCACAGACTATCCTATTAGTTATAAAAATAGAAAAACTTATATAAGTTGTCCAATTAATAGAATTTTCTGATTTTTGCCCACGTTTCGAATAGCCAAAAGATGCAGCAGGTAGCCAGGACCCTTTAAATCGGAAGCCCACAACTAGCCACTAACAAATCCAACTATTACTACGAACCAGAAAAATGTCAACGTCTATTAATTTAACCGCTTAAATAATTTTTTCTTTCCGTTTTGGAGAATTAGAGAAGAAGTAGAGTAAATTTTTAATTCCTAAAAACTAGAGCGTCGAGAAATAAGAAAGAAATAGATTGCGCGTCGAAAAATGTCGAAAAATAAAAGGTCGAAAAATAGGCGTCGAAAAATAAAAATAAGAAAGTAGCGCGAAAAACGGCGTCGCAAAATTTTAAAGCACCTAAATCTTAGTCTAAGGAATAAGCACTTAAGGGATTTTACGGCAATCCTAAAAATTCTAGAAATAAAAATAACTATGGCAAAACTAAACTTAATACTAAAAATTGTAACTAGAGTCTAAAAATCTAAAGGTAATAAAACTTAAAATAAATTTTTTTTTTTAACGTTTTTTTTTTTTTAACTAAAAAAAAAATTCGATACAATATTATCACCCTGAGTTATCACAAAAAAAAATGAAAGTGTCAAAATTGTTATAAACTAAATAATGAAAGTCACAAGCCAAATTTAAACAATTAAAGTTTAAAAAGTCAAACTCGTTTGATTAAATAAAAATATCCCAAAACAAAGAGATTGAGGACAAAGGGTGTTTGGTTCGGTTATGCATCAAAGAGAGAAAGGAATAGAGATAAGATCACAAAATAAAGCAACATACCTTTAATTATGGCTCACGAAATTAACCTCCACCTCACAACTTAATTAATTTTAAAGAGACTAAAATAAAAAGGATGTGATGTTGGTAGATCAGTACATGCGTGTTTCATAAAGGTTTCGAAAAAAAAAAAAATATCTTTATTATTATGTCAAGTCCAAAAGCATTCAACAAATCACGGCATGAATTATTGTGCATGAATTTAGGTGCATGAATTAGGTCCAAAAGCATTCAACAAAGCACGCAAATTTTTTTTTTTTTTTTTTTTTACAACACTTACAACTAATAAAAAGAAAATGTTACGGAGTAGGCAAAAATGGGTTGGCAGAATCTTTCTTTGAATGCTTTGAACTTGTAAATCACATGGGGTTGAATATTAGTTTTTGTGTGTGATTCATTGAATTTTGTGTAGGTAGTCACAAGTCCCAGTGAACTAGCTAGCCTACTGATCCTATCACTCTTTTTATTTTTATTTTAATTTTTATTTTATTAAATTAAAATTTATAAACTTAATGAAAAAGTGATTTAGTTTGACAGCTCACTTTATTCGCTTTAAAAATAAAGTAATATTATACCCCATGAAAGGCTAAAACGAACAATCGCACTTATTTAAAATCTTGTTTTTTTTTTTTTTAATACGTTAACTAGAAAATGGACCGGGCCCGATCTTTTAGTATGATAAGATCAATATAATTTTTTTTTTATTTATTTGACAAACAAAATTATATTTAACTAATAATGCACTAATAATGCACTTAAGTGCGGGGATATAAATATTTTTTTAATTGGGTGGATTTTTTTTTTTAAAACTAGTACAACAAAAGAGGGACAAAGCGTGTCATTTTTTTTTTTTTTTTTTTTTTTTACAAATATAAATTAAAAATATAGTGTTTCGTCGAGTCCCCGGCAGCGGCGCCAAAAACTTGATGATGTAGCGTGAGGGTACGAAATAGTATTATTTTTACTAGGAAATACTACAAAATATGACACAAGTTTTATTAATTTACGGATGGGATATACCTAAACCTTGCTACAACACTTATAGGCAGTGTACCTAATCGTAGAGTAGTGTAGTTTTTAGTAAGTCCGGTTCGTTCCACAGGGAGCTGGTGATACTTACTATATTTTTAACTATATTTATACAAAATATATATAATTATATAAGTAGTAATATTATTATAAAAGGGGGGTTTTACCGTTTAATGACCGGTTTGTCGATTCTATATTTTAAGCGTAAAGATAAATGACGATAATTAAAGTGCGTAAAATAATGACAATAAATAAAATGACAGTAAATAAAATTGCGAGTAATAAAATGACAGTAAATAAAGATACGATGAGAAATATAATAAAAGAATTATGCTTATTTAAACTTCCGTAATCATGATGTTTGACGTGTTGATTTTAATTTATTACCATGGGTTAATTGTCCTTTGTCCTGGTTTATTTGATACATCTATCTGGTTTTTGTCCATAATAGTCCATCGGTCATAAATATAAAGTGCGAGTATCCTCGTCAAATTACCCTTATACCCGAAGTCAAATATTCCAACTGATTAAGGATTTAAACTGTGACGCAGTTATCACTTCTGTCAACAATTACACCAGTTATCACTGTATGTAATCCACCCCTGTTTTAATTAGTTTATGAATATTAATTCATCCACTTGATCAGAATGAATAATCAATTACCCAACCCAATTGATTAATTAAATGATTATAACAGATTCCATATGAACATCACTAAATAGGACAACCATAATCATTATTAATTATTAGGTTAATTAATTTGAAGATAGGTTCGACAGACTCCAATGAGTTGTCACTCAATTAGACAATACCCCCCATCTATTAATAGTCAATAGTTCAATTTCCACAAGTGTCGGTCTTTTGCCCAAACCTTAATTATGGTACAAAGCCCAATTACCCAATTTTAGTAATTAGCCCAACATCATGATTACTTCATTTTAAATAAGCATAATAATAACTTAGCTACGAGACATTAATGTAAAAAGGTTGAACATAACTTACAATGATTAAAAATAGCGTAGCGTTACACGGACAGAATTTCGACTTACACACTCAAACGATCTCTATCATAAATCTTATTATTATCATAATTTAAAATTAAAATTAAGATTATTGTTATATCTGATTACATTAACATTATGATAGAGATATAGAATATAGATATTGATCGATATATAGATAAAAAAAAAAGGATAGAAAAGTTCTTCTTTCCTTCGATCGTTACATAGCCTTTTATAGGCGAAATTAGAAATTGAATTTTCATTTACGACCCCTGAACTATGCTCAATTAACAACTTTTTATTATTTAATATTATTCTTATTATGAATTATTTAAATATTATATTTTATTCTTGTGCATAGTTGACTCGTAATTTTTACACCGTTGCGTCGAGCGTTGAGAGTTGACTCTGGTCCCGGTTCCGGATTTTCGAACGTCCTTGCGTACAATTTTATATTTTGTACTTTGCGTTTTGTAACTTGTACTCTTGTCATTTTTAGACGTTCCTCATCAATAATTTGAACCTTTTTGATTGTATCTTGTACTTTTGAGCTTTTTGGACCTTTGTGTCTTCAATTCGTCATTTTCGCCTTTTGTCTTCGCACTTATTTAAAATAAACGAATATTACTTGAAAATGGAACAATTGCAACTAAAATCTTGTCTTTTTTGGGGGATTTTGCTATGAAATATATGTTCCTTTTTAGCCTTATCAATCATCCTATGATTTTTCGGTCTGGCACAAGGTCCTGTCTCCGACCATGCTATGCAACCACCGTTCTTACGGTTGACACCCGATTTGGTTCAGGTGACCTAATGAATTCCAGGTGAATTCCTAGGATTTAACGTTCAATGGTAATGAACGCATTGAAAATGGATTTTCAGAAAACAAATCGGTTTGTATTTTTGATCAAAATATTTTCTCGTTCAAGCTCGAGTTTAGATATCATTGAATTCCATGAGTTTGAATTCTCAATCTTTAAGGTCAATCTCAAGGATTGAGTAATATCAGTCTTAAAAGCTGATTTTTAATCTTTAAGGAGATTATCCTTTCTGGGGATCTGATTCATTAGTCTTATCAAGCTAATTTGCACGGTGCCCCCCCATTGTACGAGATAAATCCTTCTCATGGTTAGGATAAATCTGACCACTTGGCGACCCTGTTTGATGCTGAGGTCCGTGGATTTCCAGCCGATTTTAGTGATGACTTTTCTAGATTTTTCGTCAACCTACAGCTGGTCTGGACGACAACTTCATGACCTAAATCAAGAAGCGCGTGTCTTTTTCGGAAGACTTTACTTCCTTTTAATGATGGAATTGATTCATCGTGTAGATCCATCTTTCATTACAGTAAATCGGGTAAAACAGTTAATTTAGTCCAAAACAAAAACACCAGCAATAACTTTACAGAAACATATGATAGATAGTTTTTAATAACTTGGTATATTCTCCCCACACTTAGTTTCTTTCTTTGCCTTGTTATTTTCCTTTATTCCATTTTAAATGAATTCAAGCGTTTTGGGTTGTTTCTCAATTTATGTCCTTTTCTAGGTAACGATAATTTCGGTATTAACACCTAGTTTTCATCGTTCATAAATATGTATAAACATGATTTTAAATTTATTTAGTTGAAAATTTTTCAAATTTTCACAAAATTTAGCAAATAAACCAAGTGTAAACCCGAGAGAATTTATAACCCTTCCCCACACTTGAGATCATGCAATGCCCTCATTTGCATGAAATCAGACTCTAATTATAAATTCATGAGGGTGATTAGTGTAGAAAAGTGATTAAGAATACCTAGTTTGTACTTACAAAGCTCGTCGAATGATAGATGGCGCGCCTCATCGTTCCTTCCTTTTTGTTTTATCACACATGTTTTTCTTCAAAAATGGTTGCTTTTCTGAACTGTTTGCTAATTTTTTTGAAAATACATATTTTACCCTAACTTATCATGCATGGTTATTAATGAGTTATGCACTAACCCGAACCCCTATTTTAACGTTAAGTGGGGTTAGACTTCCCCACACTTAGCTGACGACATGTGAAGTCGGTAGAATAAGTTCCACGAATTAGAATAGTGAGCCAGTTATTTATATCTCGGGTGGTGTATAATATATCAATGGGTTTAAAGTTTAGACTCACCCGATCGTCACTACCTAATTCTTTTTTAAATGTAGCTTTTAGTAAATGTATATGTCTCTTTTCTGGTTCTTGGTCAAATGGATCGATATACACCGACATACATACTATAGGGTGGACAATTCCTAACATTTCCTTCCGTTTATTCTCGGGATCAAAGTTTTCACCTCTATTACCCAATTGGGTGAAATCCGATTCGTCATTATCTATTAAAGCTCGTAGTTCATCTTCGGTAGATGACTCGTCTTTTGAGAATATTGGGTTGGAAGGTTGTGGAATGGTGAATTTCGGGATTGGAGTAGATTCTTCTTCATTAACGGTACTTATTGGTCTCACCATTTTGGTCTCGGGGGTAAAATTTCCAACATTATCGTTTTCCCAAGAGTACCAATTTGTCACCCTTACATCTTCTTCGTCGGTAGAGGCTAATGTGTCGATATGTTGTGAAATTGGTAAGGCTGAATAAGAATTATCATCGGGATAGTTGGTGATTTCGGAGCTCTCGAATTCATCAAAATTCGATGATTTGAGATTTTCTTGCACAATACTCCTCAGATCAACAGGTGTGTAATCTGATAGAGTTTCAGCTTGCCTATTTACAAACTCTCTCATTTGTTCCTTTTGAGCATCAAGTTCTTCGAGTTTGATTCTCATATAATCTAAAGAATCTTCAAGTTCTTCTGGTTGTTGAGTTTGAATATCTTCTTGGGAATAATCCCAATTAGAATTGTGTTCTTCATAATCGTTCCATTCAGGTTCTGTGGGTGCGTAATTTTCAGTAGGAACGTAATAGTAACATTCCCATGTTGAGTGATAATCTCCACAGATTTCACAACCAGTTATTGTTTCGTCGTTCGCGATCCAAGATTGACTGACCGAATTGTCATCAACACTCGTTTGAGAGTATTGATTTAATTGATTTTGGAGTTCAAAAAGAGTTTCCAAGGCCTTGTTTTCAAAATTTTCCATTTTATTGCGATGGCCAAATTTTAGCTACAATGTGGTGCGTTCACTAATTATCCTATTAGTTATAAAAATAGAAAAACTTATATAAGTTGTCCAATTAATAGACTTTTCTGCTTTTGCCCACGTTTCGAATAGCCAAAAGATGCAGCAGGGAGCCAGAACCCTTTAAATCGGAAGTTCACAACTCAGCCACTAACAAATCCAACTATTACTACGAAGCAGAAAATTGTCAACGTCCATTAATTTAACCACTTAAATAATTTTTCTTTCCGTTTGAGATATTAAATAAGAAATAGAGAAAATTTCTAAGTCCTAAAAACTAAAGCGTCGAGAAATAAGAAAGAAAAAGAATGCGCGTCGAAAAACGTTGAAAAATAAAAATAAGAAAATAGCGCGTCGTAACTTAAAAAAGAATTAAAAACTAAGAATTAAAAGTTGCGTCTAAAAATATTAAAGCTTAAAAGAAAAACTATATCACAAATGGTAATAACTTAAAAAGGTACTAAAATATAAAAACGGCGTCGCAAAATTCTAAAGCACCTAAATCTTAGTCTAAAGAAAAAGCACTTAAGGAATTTTACGGCAATGCCTAAAAATTCTAGAAATAAAAATGAAACTACGGCAAAAACTAGACTTAAAACTAAGCACGAATGATAAAAATACAAAAATTACGCTAAAAATAAATAAAAGATACAAAATATAAAAGTTAATAAAAAGTTTATAAAAATTATTAGTTTTTATAAAAATATTATTTTTATATTTTATATATTATAGTATTAAGTATTATATATTATAAAACTAGTTTAAAGTAATAAAAATAAAATAAACTAAAAACTTAATTATAATAATAATAATAGTATTAGGGTTTAAGTAATAATAATATTAAAATCCGTATTTAATGCGTAATTAGGGTAAGATGTGGCCTGGCAGACCCTGTCATGCGAGTCGCATGATTTATGGCAGGGGGTCATGCGAGTCGCATGACCTGTCTTGCAGGTTCAAACAGGGGGGTCAATGACAGGTTCAAACGTAATATTTATTATTTATTTATATTTTCTGTTTTATATTTAAATAAAATATATATATTAAAATAAAAACTTAATTTTAAAAACTAAAATAAACTAAAAATACTTAATAATTTTATAAATAATAAAAACTTAAAAATAGATTTTAATATATATTTTTTTTCGGTTTTAATAGATTTTATATTATTTTTTTTTTTTTAATTTTATATTGTTTTTCTAAAAATCATAAATAATGTTTTGCCGACTCCCCGGCAGCGGCGCCAAAAACTTGATGTCGTAGCGTGGGGTTACGAAATATACTATATTTTTAATACGGAATGCTACAAAATTTAACAAGTTTTAATTAAATATTTACAAAATGGATATACCAAAACCTTGCTACAACACAATAGGCAGTGTACCTAGTCGCGGAGTAGTATAGTTTTTAGTAAGTTCGGTTCGTTCCACAGGGAGACGGGCTTATGAAACACTTATTTTTATATAATTATATTTGTACAAAAATATATAAATATATATATAATAATATATAAAAGTGGGGGTTTTACCGTTTAATGACCGGTTTGTCGATTTATATTTTAAGCGAAGCGTATAGTAAATGACGATATTTAAATAACAATATAAAATAAATAACAATAATTGAAATGACAATAAATAAAAGTACGAGAAAAAATGAAATAAAATATATTATGCTTATTTAAACTTCCGTAACCATGATGTTTGACGTTTTGATTTTAATTTATTGTCCTGGGCTAATTGTCCTTTGTCCTGGATGTATTTGAAACCTATCTGGTTTTTGTCCATAATAGTTCATCGGTCATAATTATAAACTGCTCGGCAAATTTAACCTTATACCCGAAGTCAAATATTCCAACTAACTGGGGATTCGAACTGTAACAAGGTCTTAATACTTTGCTTAATGAATACACCAGGTTATCGACTGTGTGTAAACCAAGGTTTAAATACTTTGTTAACAATTACACCAATTACCCTTGAATGTAATCCACCCCTGTTTTAATGAGTCCATTGACTATTAATCCATCCCCGTGTCCGGTCAAATGAACAATAATTCGTACTTATAAATATCCCGCCCATCGTGTCCGATTAAGCGTATGTGGTTATATATAGATACGTCAAATCATAACCTTTATATTAAATTAACGAGGTATCGTTAATTTAATATAAAGCCCATTAATAGCCCAAAGTCTAATTTCCACAAGTGTCGTTCTTTTGTCCAAACCCCAATTATGGTACAAAACCCAATTACCCCATCTTTAATATTTAGCTCAACATCATGATTACTTCGGCTCAAATAAGCATAATAATAACTTAAGTACGAGACATTAATTTAAAAAGGAGAACATAGCTTACATTGATTATTTATCGCGTAGTGTTACACGGACAGAGCTCCGACTTTAAAAACCCGTAAAATAACCTTTACATAACCCGAACTAATCTAATATAACACTAATCTATACTATATATATTTATTTATTTATTATCTTATGGAGTATTATTATTATTATTTGTGTGGTGTAAAAACGAACGAAAAACTGGCAAATTTATAGACCAGGCCTGATTCTGATCCTCATGCGACTCGCATGGGAAATAGCCTTCTGGCCATGCGACTCGCATGGCCACCAGAATCCAGCTCAATCATTTTTGTTTTCTTGTTCGTCGACATAATTTAAAATAAATATAAATATATAAATAATTAATATAATTATTTATATATTATATTTTATTCTTGTGCATAGTAGACTAGATATTTTTGGTCCGTTGCGTCGGGCGTTTCTTCTTGGCTCGGGTCCCGGTTCCGGATTTTCGGACGTCTTCGCGTATTATTTTATATCGTGTACTTTGCGTTCCGCAACTTGTACTCTTGTCATTTTTAGACGTTCTTCATCAATAATTTGAACCACTTTAATTGTATCTTTGTACATTTGAGCATTTTGGACCTTTCCGTCTTCAATTCTTCGTTTTCGCCTTTTGTCTTCGCACTTATTAAATATAAACGAATATTACTTGAATATGGAACAATTACAACTAAATAATTTACATATTGGGAGGATATTGCTACTAAATATATGTTCATTTGGAGCACTATCAATGTGCACATAATACATGTGATAATTCATCCACCCATCCTTTTCTGCTATGGCCCAGTCTTTCCTTTATTCCTGCTACAATCTCTGTTAGTTACCTCGACTTACCCATTTGCCTGTAAATGTGCTACCGACATGAATGTTTTCTTAACATCCATGCCTGCATTCCAATCTTTAAATGGATTGTTTGTAAATTGTTTTCCATTGTGACTGACTATCTCACGTGGTAAACTAAAACGTCAAACTATATTCTCCTAGATGAAGGTTAATATTTTCTTACCGGTTATCGTACTTAGTGACTTGGCTTCAACCCATTTTGTGAAGTAGTCAATGGCTGCTACCATAAATTTCATGTTCCCTACGCCCTTTGGGAATGGTCTAACAATATCAATTCCTCATTTGCATAATGGCCAGACTGTATTAACCAAGACCATGTTATGTCTTGATGACATACTGACTAGTGCATTTATCTGGAAGGCTTCACAGTTTTATATTAATTCATATGTTTCCCTGTACATTCCCGACCAGAAGTATCTCATTCTCATTATTCTGTATACCATGGTCATGTAGTCTGAATGTATTGAACATGCCCCTTCATGCATTTCTTGAACGATTGTTTTGCTTATTTTGTGCCGACACACCTTAAGTCTGGTCCCATAAAGGATTTTCTGTATAATATGCAATCGTTTAAGTAATACATTGGTGCCTACAGATGGATTTTTTTTCCTGTAAATTGTCTGCCGGTAGTACCCATTCATTTTTATATTTGATGAACGGTGTCAACCAGCAATCTAGCTCCTCCGTGCCCACAACCATGATGTTTTCCTCTTCCATTAATCTTCCCTCCAACACTTCTATCATGACATTCTTTCTAAAGTGATCGTATATGAGTGATGCCAACTTACTTAAAGCATCTTCTTTTTTGTTACGATTTCAAGGTATTTGCTTTATCTCAAACATTTTGAATCCTTTGACTATCAATTTTGTCAATTCCAAGTATTTTTGCATGGATTCATCACGTGGTTTGAAACTTTCACTAAGTTGGCTTGCCACCAATTGTGAATCGACGTAAGAAATTATGCGTTCAACATTGATAGTTCTTGCTAATCTTAAACCAGCCAGCAGGGCTTCCTACTCCGCCTCCTTATTTGATACTGCAAATTTCATCCTTATTGAGTAAGTAAATTCTTCTCCCTCTGAGCTGACGATTACTAAACCTATGTTGGCTCCTTATTCGCTAGAGGCTCCATCCGTGAACAATTCCCACATTTCATCTTGTTCTCTTCTGTAAACGGGTGTTTCACCCTGACCGACTATTTCTCCTGAAATTCAACCAGAAAGTCTACCAATACTTGTCCTTTCATAAAGCTTCATGGATATAAATTTATTTCATGTTCCCCTAGCTCGATTCCCATTTTTCTAGTCTACCCAAAATTTCTGGCCGAGTTAAGACTTACTCGATTGGTTGGTCAGTTAGGACTCTAATAGGATGTGCTTGGAAATATCTTCTCAACTATAACATCTCGCCAAATTCCCATCTGACGGTGTGTTAATCATCTGGTCCCACAGTAACAGTTACGCCCTCTAAATGAGACGTTTTCTAAAAGTATTCGCATTTATTGATAAAAAGTTTGACTTAAAACGCAAGTCTTCACAAATGACAAAATACCATAAGTACCATAGAAATAAGTAAAAATGTTTAATAAAATAAATAGTTTAGATCATTCAATTACCTTTTCAAAGATCTAAGACATCATGTCATATCATTTATAGATTTGTATATATAGTTCAATTTGTGATATCGGCTAAAAAGTCACGTTTTCACCCCGGTATTAAGGCCCAAAAACAAGAAAGATTCGAACTTTTTCAGAAAAATACCCACTTCGTTGGTTAGAATTGAAGAACAAGTAATTACGAAGGCGGTGCAAAAAGAATCAAGAGAATCGGAGCTAAAACGAAGATTCTAGAGCAAAAACGGTGAAAGACAAGAAATCAAGTTACGATCAAGTGAATTAAGGCTGACCAGCACCAAAAATGGCCTACCATACGGCTTGCCATACGGGTTGCCAGTATGGGGTAAGGCCTGCCAAACGGTGGAGCAAACGGCCCCAAGAAACGGGCTGCCAAGCAAACGGCTTGCCAAATACGGCTCACCAAACGGGTTGCCATACGGCTTGCCAGCCGTTTACAGGCAAAAACTTTGCTTATTTAAAGGGTCTTTGTCATTCATTCTAACACACACTTCAATTCACTTCTTTCTCTCTCTTGTACAATATTAGTCATACTCTCAAGGCCTTCGACTACGTGCGGGAAACCTAGTACCCGGAGAAGAACGCTGAAGATTGTATTAGGAGAGGTCTGGAGTCTTGAAGTTGTCACTTTTGTATTCAGAACTCGTTTAATCTACTGGTACTTCTATCCTTTATCTTATATAATGTTTTATGATATTGTTGCCAGGATTAGCGAGTAGTTATCTTTAGTGTATGCTATGATGTAAGCAGTTATAATGCCGAAATAATATTGTGGTTTGTGTATGATGTCGAAATGCTTTCCGATTATGCTTTAAACTCAACCGCTTTTCCAACTAATAGAACGTAGTTATAGGCTCCGTTATTGGGAAGTCGCGAACCCCGATTCAGAGTACACTATCGGTGAAATGTCCCGTTCATATTGATTATAAACGTTCCATATTAATTGATTTTGTTACGAGGTTTTGACCTCTTAATGAGACGTTTTTCAAAGACTGCATTCGTTTTTAAAAACAAACCATAACCTTTATTTTATCGACAAGGTTAAAAGAACACCACCTAGATTATTAAAAATGATAATCTAAAAAATATCACACTTACACACTACCAATACATATTGGTTTACAATATTAATATGTTACAACAAAGTAAATTTCGAATGCAGTTTTAAACAATATTATACAAGCATGCTGACTCCAAATCTTGTCCATATATTAGCATGCAACAGCGGAAGCTCTTAATAATCACTTGAGAATAAACATGCTTTAAACGTCAACAAAAATGTTGGTGAGTTATAGGTTTAACCTATATATTTATCAAATTGTAATAATAGACCACAAGATTTCATATTTCAATATACATCCCATACATAGAGATAAAAATCATTCATGTGGTGAACACCTGGTAACCGACATTAACAAGATGCATATAAGAATATCCCTGTCATTTTGAGACATCCATCGGACATGATATAAAACTCGAAGTACTAAAGCATCCGGTACTTTGGATGGGGTTCGTTAGACCCAATAGATCTATCTTTAGGATTCGCGTCAATTAGGCGTGTACTAATTCTCAAAATTAGTGATGTTCTCTAATTCTTAGGCTACCAAGCAAAAGGGGCATATTCTGCTTCGATCATTCAACCATAGAAAGTAGTTTCATGTACTTGTGTCTATTTTGTAAAACATTTATAAAGCTGCATGTATTCTCATCCCAAAAATATAAGATTTTAAAAGTGGGACTATAACTCACTTTCACAGATTTTTACTTCGTCGGGAAGTAAGACTTGGCCACTGGTCGATTCACGAACCTATAACAAATATGTATATATATATATATATCAAAGTATGTTCAAAATATATTTACAATATTTTTAATACTTTTTAATGTTTTAAATATTTTCAGTCAGCTGTTCTCGTTAGTAACCTACAACTAGTTGTCCATAGTTAGATGTACAGAAATAAATTGATATATATTGTCTTGACCCAATCCACGACCCAGTGTATACACGTCTCAGGCTAGATCACAACTCAAAGTATATATGTTTTTGGAATCAACCTCAACCCTGTATAGCTAACTCCAACATTACTGCATATAGAGTGTCTATTGTTGTTCCAAATAATATATATAGATGGGTCGATATGATATGTCAAAACATTTGCATACGTGTCTATGGTATCCCAAGATTACATAATATATTAGAATACATGTATAATACAATATAAGTTAGCTAGGATATGATTTGTATAGAACTGTTACAATATTTCCCGTAGCTATAACAATCAAAAAATATCCAATCTTGTTTTACCCATAACTTCTTCGTTTTAAATCCGTTTTGAGTGAATCAAATTGATATGGTTTCATATTGAATTCAATTTTATGAATATAAACAGAAAAGTATAGGTTTATAGTCAGAAATATAAGTTACAAGTCATTTTTGTAAGAGGTAGTCATTTCAGTCGAAAGAACGACGTCTTGATGACCATTTTGAAAAACATACTTCCACTTTGAGTTTAACCATGATTTTTGGATATAGTTTCATTTTCATAAGAAAAATCATTTTTCCAGAAGAACAACTTTTAAATCAAAGTTTATCATAGTTTTTAATTATCAAACCCAAAACTACCCGCGGTGTTACTACGACGGCGTATGTCCGGTTTTAAGGTGTTTTTCGTGTTTCCAGGTTTTAAATCATTAAGTTAGCGTATCATATAGACATAGAACATGTGTTTAGTTGATTTTAAAATTCAAGTTAGAAGGATTAACTTTTGTTTGCGAACAAGTTTAGAATTAACTAAACTATGTTCTAGTGATTTCAAGTTTAAACCTTCGAATAAGGTAGTTTTATATATATGAATCGAATGATGTTATGAACATCATTACTACCTCAGATTTTGTGGATAAACCTACTGGAAATGAAAAAAATAAATCTAGCTTCAAAGGATCCTTGGATGGCTTGAAAGTTCTTGAAACAGAATCATGACACGAAAACAAGTTCAAGTAAGATTTTCACTCGAAATAAGATTATTATAGTTACAGAAATTGAATCAAAGTTTGAATATGAGTATTACCTTGTATTAGAAAGATATTGTGATGACCCGGGAATTTCCGACCAAATTTAAACTTGATCTTAATATGATTTCGACACGATAAGCAGAATCTGTAATGTTGAGTCTCAAAAAGTGTGAACTGTTTCAAATGACCTTCTACTGCTCTCAACAATTCACGAACAAATAATTGTAAATTAAGTTGTGTGTATGAATATATAAATAATAATTCGAAAGATAATTTGAAGTACTATATGTTATTGTTATTAAAAATTAATAAAATAAAAATAGGATATTATAATAATTTTTATTTAAAATATATCTATATATATAAATAAAGTATATTAAAAATAAATATTAGATGACTGTAATACACGTTTGTTGTTCTGATTGATATTAAACAAATTAAATACGAAGTTATATAATCTGTAGGCTCATTAAATACATTTAGAAACTATTTGTTAAATTTTGACACTTAGTACATTTTACTTAGGATTCAACGCCAATAATCAATTAACTTTTTATTGATTGAGATTACACCCTAAAAGATCGAAATAATTAAAAATAGTTAATTTAAAATTTGAGATTCTTATGAAGACTATTTTTCGCCACTAATTAACAATGGACTAAGAAATACTATCCCTATTAAACTATAAGTAACTAAGTGACAATTAATAGACTGCTATAATTTTGTGCACATGTTCATTTACTACTACTGATTGAGTCTTTGTTTGTTTAATTATTGTACTTTTCGCTGTGTGATTGGGCTTCTTCACAATTAAAAACTATATACAGTAATATAAAAATATAGGAATTACATCATTGAAGACTTTTTGCTATTACACCCACCATTTAAGATTTCAATCTCGATCAAAATCCACCAAACACAATCACTTTCTAAATTTTAAAATGATTAACTTTTGAATTGATAATGCAAATATATATTTATATTATATACATACATAATTACACAACATGTTCATGTACGTCTATTAACCCAAAAAGCCAAGAGTCTTTATTTTTCATCTATTCTAATTATGATCAAATCACCCTTCCTACTAAATCCACTACCACACTATCTTTTTCTTCACTAAACTACTTTATGCTTATTTAAACTCTTTCTATAGATATACAAAATTATATATAGATAGATCAAATATTTAAATACATATAACTACACTTGATATAAGAAAATGGAAAACATTTTATCTTCTTTGTCTTAATCTTGTCAAACAGAAGCCGTCACTGGCCATCAACCTTCTCTACCATTGAAACAAACCACAACCATCTTTTGATCACCAAAGCTCCATCATCATCTGCAACCATTAGGCACTACCACCGTCACCTTAAAACACTTACTACTACCATCATATCGACCATAACCGAAGACCACCACTCGTCAATGTTATACTACTGCTACATACCACAATTCATGTTTTCATTTCAATTAAAGAAGCTAAGGTTGCCGCTATATTGTTCTGCTCCTGTTAACGTCGACCCCAAACACAACCCAGGTACCATTGTCGTGCTACTATATTACTATTATGTGTCGTACAACCACAACCTTCACCTACACCATTACTTACCACCAATCACCACAACACCATCATTAAAACTCCAACATCAACTGCTACAGCTGCCGTTTCTTTTTCTTCTATTTAAACCCTCCAGTTAACCACCATCAAGCCATTATCTTAACTGCTACTACCACAGCTACTTCTTGCTTTCTGTGTCCACTAGATAAATAAATCATAAGAAAAAGTGTACTGCTATTACCTGCTTTCTTTTCTGTTTTTGAATGATTAAACTACCAAGGAAACCCACCAAACCCTTATGCTAACCTGCTGCTACTACCTTGTTCTTCTGTTTGATTGAAAATCACAAATCATCACCATCTGCAATACCTCCAATCATAACTGCTGATGCTCAGTTTGGTTCTGTATCGAGTCTATGCAAAAATAATAACCACCATCGAACACCTATGGCTACTGCTCATGATCAATAACACCACCACATACGAATATAACCTTCAACACCAACACAGCTGCACCTGCTACTACGTATGTTGTTACTTCTGTTAAAACCTCGCAATCCATCTCAACAAACTGCAGATTTCTTACTTATGTTTCACTATTGCTTCTGCTACGCATATACTTGTTGATGGGTTCTGTTGTCTGTCACACTGAAGTCAAACCACTTGCAGCTGCTACTGTGATCCTGTCTCTTTGTCCGTAAGCTACACTAACCCTAATTATTATTTTTATTTATTTTTTTTCTTTCATCATCAAGCTCACCAAGAACATCACTAATTATTACTCTTATTCAACCAAATAGATATACAAAAAAAATAAATATAGAGAATTAAAGAAATTAATAGTATATCATAGAACCAATTACTTACTTGATAAATTGATGGACCGAATACTCGATTAATTGAAAATGAAGGTTGATGATGACGATTGAGCGACGACGATGAACCAATAACCTATGGTACATCGGTGATTATTTGATCGATTGATGAATCGAAGAATCTTAAACTGGGATATGTGTCCTGCACCTTGCTTCTCTAATCTCGATCTGTTTTGGAGAACCCACCAACAACACGCCTAATTTATGTATTTAGGTATAACAATAATCAGTATTACTCCGTATTATTATATTTATTATTATTATTATTATTATTATTATTATTATTATTATAATTATAATTGTTATTAGTAATTTTTATTATTATTATTATTATTATGTTATTACATATATATATATATATATATATATATATATATATATATATATATATATATATATATATATATATATATATATATATATATATAAATACTAGTATCATTATTATTATTAGTAAAATCATTATTTTTAAAGTTATTAGTATTAATATTCATTATTATTAAAATCCAACATTTTTATTAAATGTATCATTTTATTTAAATTATCATTTTTATCGTTAAGTATCATTTTTAACTCTATTATCATTAGTATTATTATTAGGATCCCTATTGCTAAAAGTATTTTTCTATCTTTTTTATTATTGAAATTAACCTTTTACTTAAACTATCATTTTTATTATTAAAAGTATCACTTTTATTATTACTAGAATTATCATAACTTTTATCATAAGTAGTATTATTTTTATCATTAGTATTATTTACATATCAAATAAAGATTGTCTATAAAAATATATTTAGGACATAAAACCTAACTATATTAATACTTTAGTAATAAATGTTAATTATCTATATAAAAATAAATATATTTAATTAAGTTATTAATAGAACACATGATATAAAATAACAATTAAAATCACGAATAATATATATATATATATATATATATATATATATATATATATATATATATATATATATATATATATATATATATATATATATATATATATATATATATATATATATATATATATATATATATTTGTTCGATTACCACTATGTGTGTTAATATACATAATTGAATATAGGTTCGTGAATCCGAGGCCAACCCTGCATTGTTCAATGACGTCATATGTATTTTTACTACAAAATACAGTATCGTGAGTTTCATTACTCCCTTTTTAAATGCTTTTGCAACATATATATTTTTGGGACTGAGAATAAATGCGCTGCTTTTATAATTGTTTTACGAAATAGACACAAGTAATCAAAACTACATTCTATGGTTGAATTATTAAAATGAATATGCCCCTTTTTATTAAGTCTGGTAATCTAAGAATTAGGGAACAGACACCCTAATTGACGCGAATCCTAAAGATAGATCTATCGGGCCCAACAAGCCCCATCCAAAGTACCGGGTGTTTTAGTACTTCGAAATTTATATCATGTCCGAAGGAGGATCCCGGAATGATGGGGATATTCTATATGCATATTGTTAATGTCGGTTACCAGGTGTTCAATCCATATGAATGATATTTTTGTCTCTATGCATGGGACGTATGTTTATGAGAAATGGAAATATGAAATCTTGTGGTCTATTAAAATTATGAAATGATTATTTATATTAAACTAATGAACTCACCAACCTTTTGGTTGACACTTTAAGGCATGTTTATTCTCAGGTACGAAAGAAATCTTCCGCTGTGTAATTGCTCATTTTGAAGATATTACTTGAAGTCATTCATGACATATTTCAAAAGACGTTGCATTCGAGTCGTTGAGATCATCAAGATTATTATTAAATCAGTTATAGTTAGATATATTATAAAATGGTATGCATGCCGTCAACTTTGGTTGTAATGAAAGATTGTCTTTTCAAAAACGAATGCAATATTTGTAAAATGTATCATATAGAGGTCAAATACCTCGCGATGTAATCAACTGTTGTGAATCGTTTATAATCATTATGGACTTCGTCCGGATGGATTAGGACGGGTCTTTACAGTTGGTATCAGAGCAGAGGTCTTAGCGAACCAGGTCTGCAGTAGTGTGTCTAACTGATAAGTCGTTAGGATGCATTAGTGAGTCTGGACTTCGACCGTGTCTGCATGTCAAAAGTTTTTCTTATCATTTCGTGTCAAAAATTACCTGCTTATCATTCTTAGTCTAGACACGTTTTACTGCATTGACTGCATAAATAGTGTATAGACAAAATTCATATCTTAGCGTATCTGTTACTATAGATCTTGCCTGATATCTTCCGTAAATTTCTCCGTAATTTAAGGGAACCTAGTACTATATATCTATGCATATTATGCATTGAGAATACCATCCAACTATCAATTGCTGTCACTAAACTTTTCATACCAAATTTTTTTTTTTTTTTTCTGAGATCGCGTAAGATGGCCTCTACGAACCAACCAAGTTCATCTGACTCCGAAGATAGCGTGACAGGAGCTCACCAACCAATCAACTACCGTGATTACTGGAGAAAATGGGGGTGGGTTCGCGACATACTCACCCTATGGAGAAGGGAAGAAGGTACTCCATATCATGAACCGAATCTACCACCTAACCTTGGAGTACTTGACCCGCTCACCGGCGAACCCGTTCGCAACACCGTTTATACCCTTTTTGCAAGAATTTTTCGTCTTGAGGCTACCATTTACGGAACTAGAGAAGATATCCGATCTCTACCTCACACTGATAACCAACCAGGGTTAGTAGAAGAAGTTAAAGAACTTCGAGCTCGAGTGTTAACTTTAGAGAGCATGGTACACAATTTGCAAGCACCATCAGTATCACCAACACCAGTAACATCACCAACCTTAGCACCAACAGCATTAGTACCACCAACAACAACATCCGCACCACCAGCTTCGACATCTCATTCTATACCTCAAGTATAATCATCGTTCTACGTATCGTTCTATCTATTTTATTTTCGTTCGACATGGCGATTATGTAATCTCTAATGTTTTAGAAATTACATATTCTTGTTCTAATGATAAATCAAATGAGATCAATATCACATTAACTCATTAAATTCATGATTACATCTGAAGAAAATATATATGTATATATGTTTTCATAAAGATTGTAATTAAAAATTCTTTTGTACAAACTGTTAATGGTGAAAATATTTTAACGGGTAGGTAATACCCGAGGAGTATTTAGATTTCACATTAATAAGTTACACTGTACATTCTTCGAAATTGATTCAACGATCATTTACTATCCTATTTACAACCACCGATTTACGTATCCGTTCACCAAAGAACAACTATTTTCATTCAAATTCAATTTCATATTTGGATTTTGACCTACCAGAATCCAACAAATGGCATAATGAAGAAATAATGGACACAATAAAAATTGATTAGAAACAGACTAATTGACAATATGAAATTTTTGTTAAGAAACCACGCTAACAAAATCCTAGCTAACTGTTCCTAGCTAACTGTTAATTCCATATTACATTTTATTTATCGCAATTTATTTTATCGCAATTTTAATTCTCGCAATTTTATTTATCGTTATTTAATTTCTGTTATTTACTTTACGCATTTTATTTACCGTCATTTAATTTCTGTAGTTATTTTACGCACTTTAAATATCGGGACACGTATACAAAGTTTTGACATATCATATCGACACATCTATATATATTATTTGGAATCACCATAGACACTCTATATGCAGTAATGATCGAGTTCTCTATACAGGGTTGAGGTTGATTCTATAATAATATATATACTTTGAGTTGTGATCGATTCTGAGACATGTACACGGGTCACGATACGTATTAATTAATTCGAATATTATATATTAAATTATATATGAATTATTGGACTGTCAACTATGGAGTAATAACATTGGACAATTAAAATGAATTAAAATATTGATTATAATATATGAAACTAAATAATTCTTCAAGTTTGCCACTTGATTTCATCTTAAATTCCATTTGTATCTTAATGATTACAATCTGCGTTCAAACCTTTCGTGATTCTTGAAAGCACCTCAATCAAGAGGATGAACCAACCACACTTCATTCATAGAAGAAAAGATTAATGTATATAACTATGCACCTGAAAAATCACGGAACCTGAGTAAACGTTTAAAACATAGCTGTGCTAATTCTTTCGGCATTGTTATTACCGAAAATAACTTTGCGATCTCTTTTCAAAGTAGCCAATTTTGTCACAGCTCCAGCAAATCAACTTCGACTTTTCATTCGAAGTAACCTTACTATAAATCCTGATTACCCTTTTGATATCGGAGAATTCTTTTATATTCTACCATATTACCAGCAGACATACCTGTAATATCGTTGCTCCTTGGTTTAAATCCCTCAGGCAAATCACTACATTTATCTATTGAAGTCTCATCACATTCTCATCCACATCTGGTAACGAGAATTGCCATACCAATTACCGAGAATCAGAAAATCTGTATTGTGAGCCTCGCAACGCTTCCACATCAACAGTTATATGTAAACATATAACATCTATCTCTTAGAATTATGATCTCTCATCTGAAATCCTGAAAAAACACTCAGTCTACAAATCAAATACTCTGAATGTTGAAAAAGCTGAATGAAGCAGCAGAAATCGTAGACAACTGTAAACGACCCTAATCGTCGGAAGTCTTGATGATAAGGAATGGAGTATCGGAAACACTCAATAGAAAATTTATTACTGAAAAGCAGATTATGCGAAACTATGAAGGAAACCGTGGACAAGTCACAAAGAATAAGTTTGACTTCAAAGAATCCGAATGATTCAATGCCTGCTGAAGCCTTTAGCAAATGTCTTGCTCCTTACTCTAAACCCTTGTGGACAATATTCTTCCTCATCCTCCGATCATAGATATTCCAAGATATCATCGTATCTTTTATTATAAATATCTTCAATATTTCTGAAGATAATTTTATAACTATTCTTATCTGAAATCAATAATCTCTTCATGTTATCAGTGCTACATCATATAGAAGCTGTTAGTATCTATATTCTGTAAGCTTTCGAGCTTAAAATATGAATGTTTTTGAAGTAATGTTGGGAACTGATGCATGAGTTAGTATAATATAATGACACTTGATCAACGTGATTATATTACAGTAAGTCATGCTGAGTTCTAATGGGACATGATGGTTCACAGTAGATCATACCACCATCATGTGTCATGTTACATAACTCTTTCATTCTAATTAACTTCTGAACATATCAAGAAAATATATTCTTGATAGCTCTATTCTCAATGATTCTGGTAATCTGACGAATCAAATCGTGCTATTACGTTCTTTCTTGATTATAACATTAAATTCATCCGAAACTCCATACTTACAAATTCTAGATCATTACTCGTTTTTCTAGAGATCGGGAGGAGATTAAAAAGACGAAGAGCTCCGAAACATAAAGGAAGATATAAAACTCGACAACAAAAATGAGATTACAATAATTAAAAATTGAAACATCACGACAATTAAAAATTAAAAGATTATAATCAAACTAATCGTCGTCATCAATTGTCATCTGCAAAGTAGCGTTCACCAGTCATTTCACAATCCGTAAGGTACTCTGGAGACATCGGTATTTCTCTTGATGCCTCAACTGCTGCTTCAGCTGATTCATCGAGGTAACGGTAACCCGACGTCTCTTCATCTTCAAGAACTGCATACAAAGAAATGCGTTTACCGCGATCTTCAATGGTATCTTTTATAAAGTACTATTGATCATCGGTACACAGAAAACTTGCTCTACAATCCGCATCATAATCGTCTTTATAAAAGAACACAGACGTGAATTCACACGGAACTTTTTCCTTCAGAAAGGATAGCAAGTCTTGTAAACCAACATCACGAATGTCGATATCTTCAAACGAAATACTGTCGCCCCACTTATATTCCTTCATTTGATTACGGAAATCACCTCCGTAACGAACATCGAATGAAACAATCATTGGGGGAAGTGTTAACATTTTGCAGTTTGGGAGTGTTTAATTTTGATTTTTGAGAAAGAGAGAAATATAAAAGAAATATATGTTCGAGTGTTTAAAATGAAGTATATGGTTGGTGTTTTTATAGTGTAAAAATGACCGTTGGGATAGCCGTTGGAATTTTTTTATGTTACTAACGGCTAAAAATTTGAGCAAGCTTTTGGGCGAAGGTGGACGATGCCCGTTGGGACCTCTCTCATGATAGTTTCATTCGTGCTCTTCGAATAATCGAATTATTTTATCTGTATTATTCAATAATGATAAAAACTCTATTTATCAGCTCATATTCGTCAGGAAAACATATTTATTGTTAGCCATGACGACCTCACTCAAATTTCGGGACGAAATTTCTTTAACGGGTAGGTACTGTGATGACCCGGGAATTTCCGACCAAATTTAAACTTGATCTTAATATGATTTCGACACGATAAGCAGAATCTGTAATGTTGAGTCTCAAAAAGTGTGAACTGTTTCAAATGACCTTCTACTGCTCTCAACAATTCACGAACAAATAATTGTAAATTAAGTTGTGTGTATGAATATATAAATAATAATTCGAAAGATAATTTGAAGTACTATATGTTATTGTTATTAAAAATTAATAAAATAAAAATAGGATATTATAATAATTTTTATTTAAAATATATCTATATATATAAATAAAGTATATTAAAAATAAATATTAGATGACTGTAATACACGTTTGTTGTTCTGATTGATATTAAACAAATTAAATACGAAGTTATATAATCTGTAGGCTCATTAAATACATTTAGAAACTATTTGTTAAATTTTGACACTTAGTACATTTTACTTAGGATTCAACGCCAATAATCAATTAACTTTTTATTGATTGAGATTACACCCTAAAAGATCGAAATAATTAAAAATAGTTAATTTAAAATTTGAGATTCTTATGAAGACTATTTTTCGCCACTAATTAACAATGGACTAAGAAATACTATCCCTATTAAACTATAAGTAACTAAGTGACAATTAATAGACTGCTATAATTTTGTGCACATGTTCATTTACTACTACTGATTGAGTCTTTGTTTGTTTAATTATTGTACTTTTCGCTGTGTGATTGGGCTTCTTCACAATTAAAAACTATATACAGTAATATAAAAATATAGGAATTACATCATTGAAGACTTTTTGCTATTACACCCACCATTTAAGATTTCAATCTCGATCAAAATCCACCAAACACAATCACTTTCTAAATTTTAAAATGATTAACTTTTGAATTGATAATGCAAATATATATTTATATTATATACATACATAATTACACAACATGTTCATGTACGTCTATTAACCCAAAAAGCCAAGAGTCTTTATTTTTCATCTATTCTAATTATGATCAAATCACCCTTCCTACTAAATCCACTACCACACTATCTTTTTCTTCACTAAACTACTTTATGCTTATTTAAACTCTTTCTATAGATATACAAAATTATATATAGATAGATCAAATATTTAAATACATATAACTACACTTGATATAAGAAAATGGAAAACATTTTATCTTCTTTGTCTTAATCTTGTCAAACAGAAGCCGTCACTGGCCATCAACCTTCTCTACCATTGAAAAAAACCACAACCATCTTTTGATCACCAAAGCTCCATCATCATCTGCAACCATTAGGCACTACCACCGTCACCTTAAAACACTTACTACTACCATCATATCGACCATAACCGAAGACCACCACTCGTCAATGTTATACTACTGCTACATACCACAATTCATGTTTTCATTTCAATTAAAGAAGCTAAGGTTGCCGCTATATTGTTCTGCTCCTGTTAACGTCGACCCCAAACACAACCCAGGTACCATTGTCGTGCTACTATATTACTATTATGTGTCGTACAACCACAACCTTCACCTACACCATTACTTACCACCAATCACCACAACACCACCATTAAAACTCCAACATCAACTGCTACAGCTGCCGTTTCTTTTTCTTCTATTTAAACCCTCCAGTTAACCACCATCAAGCCATTATCTTAACTGCTACTACCACAGCTACTTCTTGCTTTCTGTGTCCACTAGATAAATAAATCATAAGAAAAAGTGTACTGCTATTACCTGCTTTCTTTTCTGTTTTTGAATGATTAAACTACCAAGGAAACCCACCAAACCCTTATGCTAACCTGCTGCTACTACCTTGTTCTTCTGTTTGATTGAAAATCACAAATCATCACCATCTGCAATACCTCCAATCATAACTGCTGATGCTCAGTTTGGTTCTGTATCGAGTCTATGCAAAAATAATAACCACCATCGAACACCTATGGCTACTGCTCATGATCAATAACACCACCACATACGAATATAACCTTCAACACCAACACAGCTGCACCTGCTACTACGTATGTTGTTACTTCTGTTAAAACCTCGCAATCCATCTCAACAAACTGCAGATTTCTTACTTATGTTTCACTATTGCTTCTGCTACGCATATACTTGTTGATGGGTTCTGTTGTCTGTCACACTGAAGTCAAACCACTTGCAGCTGCTACTGTGATCCTGTCTCTTTGTCCGTAAGCTACACTAACCCTAATTATTTTTTTTATTTATTTTTTTTCTTTCATCATCAAGCTCACCAAGAACATCACTAATTATTACTCTTATTCAACCAAATAGATATACAAAAAAAATAAATATAGAGAATTAAAGAAATTAATAGTATATCATAGAACCAATTACTTACTTGATAAATTGATGGACCGAATACTCGATTAATTGAAAATGAAGGTTGATGATGACGATTGAGCGACGACGATGAACCAATAACCTATGGTACATCGGTGATTATTTGATCGATTGATGAATCGAAGAATCTTAAACTGGGATATGTGTCCTGCACCTTGCTTCTCTAATCTCGATCTGTTTTGGAGAACCCACCAACAACACGCCTAATTTATGTATTTAGGTATAACAATAATCAGTATTACTCCGTATTATTATATTTATTATTATTATTATTATTATTATTATTATTATTATTATTATTATTATTATTATTATTATTATTATAATTATAATTGTTATTAGTAATTATTATTATTATTATTATTATTATGTTATTACATATATATATATATATATATATATATATATATATATATATATATATATATATATATATATATATATATATATATATATATATATATATATATATAAATACTAGTATCATTATTATTATTAGTAAAATCATTATTTTTAAAGTTATTAGTATTAATATTCATTATTATTAAAATCTAACATTTTTATTAAATGTATCATTTTATTTAAATTATCATTTTTATCGTTAAGTATCATTTTTAACTCTATTATCATTAGTATTATTATTAGGATCCCTATTGCTAAAAGTATTTTTCTATCTTTTTTATTATTGAAATTAACCTTTTACTTAAACTATCATTTTTATTATTAAAAGTATCACTTTTATTATTACTAGAATTATCATAACTTTTATCATAAGTAGTATTATTTTTATCATTAGTATTATTTACATATCAAATAAAGATTGTCTATAAAAATATATTTAGGACATAAAACCTAACTATATTAATACTTTAGTAATAAATGTTAATTATCTATATAAAAATAAATATATTTAATTAAGTTATTAATAGAACACATGATATAAAATAACAATTAAAATCACGAATAATATATATATATATATATATATATATATATATATATATATATATATATATATATATATATATATATATATATATATATATATATATATATATATATATATATATATATATATATATATATATATATATATATATATATATATATATATATATATATATTTGTTCGATTACCACTATGTGTGTTAATATACATAATTGAATATAGGTTCGTGAATCCGAGGCCAACCCTGCATTGTTCAATGATGTCATATGTATTTTTACTACAAAATACAGTATCGTGAGTTTCATTACTCCCTTTTTAAATGCTTTTGCAACATATATATTTTTGGGACTGAGAATAAATGCGCTGCTTTTATAATTGTTTTACGAAATAGACACAAGTAATCAAAACTACATTCTATGGTTGAATTATTAAAATGAATATGCCCCTTTTTATTAAGTCTGGTAATCTAAGAATTAGGGAACAGACACCCTAATTGACGCGAATCCTAAAGATAGATCTATCGGGCCCAACAAGCCCCATCCAAAGTACCGGGTGTTTTAGTACTTCGAAATTTATATCATGTCCGAAGGAGGATCCCGGAATGATGGGGATATTCTATATGCATATTGTTAATGTCGGTTACCAGGTGTTCAATCCATATGAATGATATTTTTGTCTCTATGCATGGGACGTATGTTTATGAGAAATGGAAATATGAAATCTTGTGGTCTATTAAAATTATGAAATGATTATTTATATTAAACTAATGAACTCACCAACCTTTTGGTTGACACTTTAAGGCATGTTTATTCTCAGGTACGAAAGAAATCTTCCGCTGTGTAATTGCTCATTTTGAAGATATTACTTGAAGTCATTCATGACATATTTCAAAAGACGTTGCATTCGAGTCGTTGAGATCATCAAGATTATTATTAAATCAGTTATAGTTAGATATATTATAAAATGGTATGCATGCCGTCAACTTTGGTTGTAATGAAAGATTGTCTTTTCAAAAACGAATGCAATATTTGTAAAATGTATCATATAGAGGTCAAATACCTCGCGATGTAATCAACTGTTGTGAATCGTTTATAATCATTATGGACTTCGTCCGGATGGATTAGGACGGGTCTTTACAGATATCTTACTGTAAATAAGAAAGATTTCTTGAGGTTGGATGATCACTTTACAAGATTGGAAGTAAGCTAGCAAACTTGGAAGTATTCTTGATTTTATGAAACTAGAACTTATAGAATTTATGAAGAACACTTAGAACTTGAAGATAGAACTTGAGAGATATCAATTAGATGAAGAAAATTGAAGAATGAAAGTGTTTGTAGGTGTATTTGGTCGTTGGTATATGGATTAGATATAAAGGATGTGTAATTTTGTTTACAAGTAAATAAGTCATGAATGATTACTAATATTTTTGTAATTTTATGAGATATTTCATGCTAGTTGCCAAATGATAGTTCCTACATGTGTTAGGTGACTCACATTGGCTGCTAAGAGCTGATCATTGGAGTGTATATACCAATAGTACATACATCTAAAAGCTGTGTATTGTACGAGTACGAATACGGGTGCATACGAGTAGAATTGTTGATGAAACTGAACGAGGATGTAATTGTAAGCATTTTGTTAAGTAGAAGTATTTTGATAAGTGACTTGAAGTCTTTAAAAAGTGTATGAATACATATTAAAACACTACATGTATATACATTTTAACTGAGTCGTTAAGTCATCGTTAGTCGTTACATGTAAATGTTGTTTTGAAACCTTTAGGTTAACGATCTTGTTAAATGTTGTTAACCCATTGTTTATTATATCTAAAGAGATGTTAAATTATTACATTATCATGATATTATGATATATTAATATATCTTAGTATGATATATATACAGTTAAATGTTGTTGCAACGATAATCGTTACATATATGTCTCGTTTTGAAATCTTTAAGTTAGTAGTCTTGTTTTTACGTATGTAGTTCATTGTTAATACACTTAATGACATGTTTACTTATTATTTATCATGATTAAACATAGTGTATCAATATCTTAATATGATTCATATGTATTTAGTAAGACGTTGTTATAACGATAATCGTTATATATATCGTTTCGAGTTTCTTAATTCAATAAACTCAATTTTATGTATATAACACATTGTTAAAATACCTAATGAGATACTTACTTATCATAATATCATGTTAACTATATATATAATCATATATATGTCATCATATAGTTTTTACAAGTTTTAACGTTCGTGAATCACCGGTCAACTTGGGTGGTCAATTGTCTATATGAAACCTATTTAAATTAATCAAGTCTTAATAAGTTTGATTGCTTAACATGTTGGAAACACTTAATCATGTAAATAAAAATTTCATTTAATATATATAAACATGGAAAAGTTCGGGTCACTACAGTACCTACCCATTAAATAAATTTCGTCCCAAAATTTTAAGCAGTTGGAGGTGTTTTCGTATCTTCTGGAAATAAGTGCGGGTATTTCTTCTTCATCTGATCTTCTCATTCCCAGGTGAACTTGGGTCCTCTATGAGCATTCCATCAAACCTTAACAATTGGTATTTTATTTTGCTTAAGTCTTTCAACCTCACGATCCATTATTTCGACGGGTTCTTCGATAAATTGAAGTTTTTCGTTGATTTGGATTTCGTCTAACGGAATAGTGAGATCTTCTTTAGCAAAACATTTCTTCAAATTCGAGACATGGAAAGTGTTATGTACAGCTGCGAGTTGTTGAGGTAACTCAAGTCAGTAAGCTACTGGTCCGACGCGATCAATAACCTTGAATGGTCCAATATACCTTGGGTTTAATTTCCCTCGTTTACCAAATCGAACAACGCCTTTCCAAGGTGCAACTTTAATTATGACCATCTCTCAAATTTCAAATTCAATATATTTTCTTTTAATGTCAGCGTAGCTCTTTTGTCGACTTTGGGCGGTTTTCAACCGTTGTTGAATTTGGATGATCTTCTCGGTAGTTTCTTGTATTATCTCCGGCCCGTAATCTGTCTATCCCCCACTTCACTCCAACAAATCGGAGACCTGCACTTTCTACCATAAAGTGCTTCAAACAGTGCCATCTCAATGCTTGAATGGTAGCTGTTGTTGTAGGAAAATTCTGCTAACGGTAGATGTCAATCCCAACTGTTTCCGAAATCAATAACACATGCTCGTAGCATGTCTTCAAGCGTTTATATCGTCCTTTCGCTCTGCCCATCAGTTTGTGGATGATAGGCAGTACTAATGTCTAGACGAGTTCCTAATGCTTACTGTAATGTCTGCCAGAATCTTGAAATAAATCTGCCATCCCTATTAGAGATAATAGAGATTAGTATTCCATGTCTGGAGATGACTTCCTTCAAATACAATCGTGTTAACTTCTCCATCTTGTCATCTTCTCCTATTGACAGGAAGTGTGCTGATTTGGTAAGACGATTAACTATTACCCAAATAGTATCAAAACCACTGGCAGTCCTTGTCAATTTAGTGATGAAATCCATGGTAATGTTTTCCCATTTTCATTCCGGGATTTCGGATTGTTGAAGTAGACCTGATGGTTTCTGATGCTCTTCTTTGACCTTGGAACACGTCAAACATTCTCCTACGTATTTAGCAACATCAGCTTTCATACCCGACCATCAAAAATGTTCCTTGAGATCCTTGTACATCTTCCCCGTTCCAGGGTGTATTGAGTATCTGGTTTTATGAGCTTCTCTAAGTACTATTTCTCTCATATCTCCAAATTTTGGTACCCAAATTCTTTCAGCCCTATACCGGGTTCCGTCTTCCCGAATATCAAGATGCTTCTCCGATCCTTTGGGTATTTCATTCTTTAAATTTCCCTCTTTTAAAACTCCTTGTTGCGCCTCCTTTATTTAAGTAGTAAGGTTATTGTGAATCATTATATTCATAGCTTTTACTCGAATGGGTTCTCTGTCCTTTCTGCTCAAGGCATCGGCTACCACATTTGCCTTCCCCGGGTGGTAATGAATCTCAAAGTCGTAATCATTCAACAATTCAATCCACCTGCGCTGTCTCATGTTCAGTTATTTCTGGTTAAATATGTGTTGAAGACTTTTGTGGTCGGCATATATAATACTTTTGACCCCATATAAGTAGTGCCTCCAAGTCTTTAATGCAAAAACAACCGCGCCTAATTCCAAATCATGCGTCATATAATTCTGCTCGTGAATCTTCAATTGTCTAGACGCATAAGCAATTACCTTCGTTCGTTGCATTAATACATAACCGAGACCTTGCTTTGAGGCATCAAAATATATCACAAAATCATCATTCCCTTCAGGTAATGACAATATAGGTGCTGTAGTTAACTTTTTCTTTAACAATTGAAACACCTTTTCTTGTTCATCCTTCCATTCAAATTTCCTCCCTTTATGCGTTAATGCAGTCAAGGGTTTTGCTATTCTGGAAAAATCTTGGATGAACCTTCTGTAGTAACCAGCTAGTCCTAAGAATTGGCGTATATACTTTGGAGTTTTCGGGGTTTCCCACTTTTCAACAGTTTCAATCTTTGCTGGATCCACCTGAATACCTTCTTTGTTCACTATGTGACCGAGGAATTGAACTTCTTCCAACCAAAATGCACACTTTGAAAACTTAGCGTACAGTTTTTCTTTCCTCAGCAACTCTAGTACTTTTCTCAAATGTTCTTCGTGCTCTTGATCATTCTTCGAGTAAATAAGTATGTCATCGATGAAAACAATGACAAACTTGTCAAGGTATGGTCCACAAACTCGGTTCATGAGGTCCATGAACACAGCTGGTGCGTTAGTCAACCCAAACGGCATAACCATAAACTCGTAATGACCGTAACGCGTTCTAAAAGCAGTCTTTGGAATATCATCCTCCTTCACCCACATTTGATGATACCCAGAACGTAAATCAATCTTCGAATAAACCGACGAGCCTTGTAGTTGATCAAATAAGCCTTCGATTCTTGGTAGTGGGTAGCGGTTCTTGATGGTAAGTTTGTTCAACTATCGGTAGTCGATACATAACCTAAATGTACCATCCTTCTTCTTGACAAATAAAACAGGAGCTCCTCACGGTGATGTGCTTGGTCGAATGAAACCACGCTCTAAAAGTTCTTGTAATTGGCTCTGAAGTTCCTTCATTTCTCTAGGTGCGAGTCTGTATGGAGCACGAGCTATTGGTTCAGATCCCGGTACAAGGTCTATTTGAAATTCAATGGATCGGTGTGGAGGTAGTCCCGGTAATTCTTTCGGAAATACATCGGGAAATTCTTTTGCGACGAGAACATCATTGATGTTCTTTTCTTCAGAATTGACTTTCTCAACGTGTGCTATCACAGCATAGCAACATTTTCTTATTAGTTTTTGTACCTTCAGGTTACTAATAAGGTTTAACTTCGCGTTGCTTTTTTCTCCGTACACCATTAAGGGTTTTCCTTTTTCTCGTATAATGCGAATTGCATTTTAGTAACAAACGATCTCTGCTTTCACTTCTTTCAACCAGTACATAGCGATTATCACAACAAAACTCCCTAACTCTACTGGTATCAAGTCAATCTTAAATGTTTCGTTAACTAGTTTAATTTCTCGATACCGACATATATTATCCGCTGTAATTAATTTACCATTTGCTAATTCGAGTAAAAATTTATTATCCAAGGGCGTCGGTGAGAAACTTAGTTTAGCAGAAAAATCTCTACTCATATAGCTTCTATCCGCACCCGAATCAAATAAAACATAAGCAGCTTTATTGTCAATGAGAAACATTCCCGTAACAAGCTCCGGGTCTTCCTGCACTTCTGCCGTATTAATATTGAAAACTCTTCCGCGGCCCTGCCCAATAGTATTCCCCTGATTTGGGCAATTTTTAATAATGTGGTCCGGTTTTCCACATTTATAACAGACTACGTTGGCAGTACTTGCTCCGACACTACTTGTTCCGACATTACTCGTTCCGGCATTATTTGTTCCTTTAGTTTTGTTATACATTGGTCCGTAGACCTCACACTTTGTCGCGCTATGACCATTTCTTTTACACCTGTTGCAAAATATTGTGCAGAACCCCGGGTGATTCTCTTCACACCTTTGGCATTGCTGTTTCTGATTATTGTTGTTGTTGCGGTTGTTATTGTTGTTCGGACGATTATTGTAATTGTTGTTGTTGGGATGTTTGTTGTAGTTGTTGTTGTTGGGATTGTGATTGTTGTTGTTGCGATTTATGTTGCGATTGTTGGGATAGTTGTTGCGATTGTGGTTGTAATTGTTGTTGTCGTTGTTGTACTGGTGACTCTTGTCACTGTTTTCCTCCCACTTCCTCTTGAGTTGTTTCGTGTTGGCTTCTTCGGTCGCCTGTTCTTTAATTCTCCCCTCAATCTAATTTATGAGTTTATGAGCCATTCGACTTGCCTTCTGTATGGAAGCGGGCTCGTGTGAACTCACATCTTCTTGAATCCTTACTGGTAACCCTTTTACAAACGCGTCGATCTTCTCTTCTTCATCTTCGAACGTTCCTCGACACAATAGGCACAACTCTGTGAATTGTCGTTCATACGTGGTAATGTCGAACCCTTGTGTTCGTAACTCTCTAAGCTCTGCCTTGAGCTTATTGAACTCGTTTCTAGGACGGTACTGCTCGTTCATCAATTGCTTGAATGCTGACCATGGTAGTGCGTAAGTAGCATCTTGTCCTACCTGCTCAAGATAGGTATTCCACCATGTTAACGTCGTACCTGTGAAGGTATGCATAGCGTACTTAACTTTTTCATCTTCAGTACACTTACTTATGGCAAACACCGATTCGACCTTCTCGGTCCACCGTTTCAATCCAATTGGCCCTTCGGTTCCATCAAATTCCAAAGGTTTGTAGGCAGTGAATTCTTTGTAGGAGCATCCTACACGATTTCTTGTGGAATTAGTTCTACTGCTAGATCCAGAGTTATTGTTATTTTTCATCGCAGCCTGTACTGCGGCAATGTTTGCTGCAAGGAAAACACGGAAGTCTTCTTCACTCATGTTCAAATTCTGACGAGTTGCCGGTGCCATTTCCTTCAAAAATAGGCAAAAGAATTGAGTTAATCATATAGAATTTAAGAGTAGTCAATAGTATTTCGTAGCATAATATGAACTTATTTATAAAAGCTTTTTCTTCATATTAGCATTTTATAGTTTTAATTCGGGTAGTACCTACCCGTTAAGTTCATACTTACTAGCTACTATGCAACTTAACTACTACGCTTCTATATGAAAAACTTATTACAATAAAATTTTGCATTCAAACTTTATACAAAATATTACAAACTTACAATACCGCTATTATACATATAGGATGAAATATAACACATAATAACATTGCTACTCGGCAGCTATAAAAGCAATTCTAGTTAATACGCAAGTTGTTCAGCAAAAGAAATAAAGACACGTAATTCATAAGTCCAGAAACAAGTCATGCATTCTGGTTTTACTAAGACGACTTCCCATCCTTGGTTTTGTGGAAAGTAACCGTTATGACCATTGGCTAAGTAGCATGTTGTAATGTCGTTAAAAGGACGAGGGTTTTGTAATGCCCAACAGCCCCGTAACAATCTAAAAACCTTGTTTCTCATCTCAACTACCGAGTCCGTCACTTGTGGGAATATTTTATTTAAAAGTTGTAACCCAGTGTTCTTTTTCTCAATTTGACGAGAAGCGAACATTATTAACCCGTAAGCATAACATGCTTCTTTATGTTGCATGTTAGAAGCTCTTTCTAACTCACGAAATCCTATGTTGGGATATGTTGAGTCAAAATAGGTTCTTAACCCGTAGCGTAAAATTGCATTTGGGTTCCCCGCATTTAACGCTTTAAAGAAAACACGGCGTAACTTACGGTCTCCCCAATGTGATATACCCCACCTATCAAAGGAAAGACTTTTATAAACTAAGTCATTTCTGGAAAGTCTTTCAAATGTTTGACAAGTTAATTTCGCCATAACTAAATGTGCTGATGAATTCTGATCGACTCTAGACAAGATTTCCTCAATCATATCCTCTGGTAGGTCTTCTAAAATATTCGGTTGTCTACCCTTAACGTCCATTTTGTTTTTATACTGTAAAATAGACAAGGATTAGATTCGTAAAAGATAATTAACAAACAATACAAGCAATTTTTACATAGAACATAAAAGGACAAGCACACTACAATACACATAATACACAACATGATTACAACCCTCTAATCTGAATCACTGGTTTCTTCTTCTTCGGACTTGGTTCGTTTTCCTAATTTTCTAGGGATATATGGTGTTCCTCTAATACGAGCCATCATTTTCCACAATGGTTTAGAAAAACCTGTTGGTTTAGAGGTTTCGGGTTATTGTTACAATTTAGGAAATACGGACGTTGCCGATACATATAAAGTTCATCGGGGTTGGAATCAGGTTTCTCTATTTTTATACCTTTTCCCTTATTATTTTCTTTTGCTTTATTAAATTGGGTCGAGGTAATTTCTATAATATCATCGGAATCCTCATCGGGATCCAATTCATCGGAAAATTGGTAATCTTCCCAATATTTTGCTTCCTTGGCAGAAACACCATTGACCATTTTTAACGTTGGTCCGTTGGTTGAGGATTTTCTTTTATTTAATCGATTTACTGTAGGTATCAATATTTTTTTCTCCGGAACCTATTCTTCTTCCAGTTCCTCCTCTTCCGGTTCCTCTTCTTCCGGTTCCTCCTCTTCCGGTTCCTCCTCTTCTGATTCCTCTTCGGGAATTTGTAAATCTTCCCAAAGTATATTCGACTCTTCATTATTATCAGGTGAGTCGATGGGATTTGTACTAGTGGTAGACATCTATCACACAATATCAAACATATTAAGAGGTTAATATATCACATAATAATTACATATAGTTTCCAACAAAAGTGTTAAGCAATCATTTTTAAAGAAAACATGGTCGAAGTCTAGATTCACTAATGTATCCTAACAAACTCGATAAGACACACTAATGCAAATTTTTGGTTCTCTAAGGCCAAAGCTCGGATACCAACTGAAATGTCCCGTTCATATTGATTATAAACGTTCCATATTAATTAATTTCGTTGCGAGGTTTTGACCTCTATATGAGACGTTTTTCAAAGACTGCATTCATTTTTAAAAACAAACCATAACCTTTATTTTATCGACAGGGTTAAAAGGACACCACCTAGATTATCAGAAATGATAATCTAAAAAATATCACACTTACACACTACCAATACATATTGGTTTACAATATTAATATGTTACAACAAAGTAAATTTCGAATGCAGTTTTAAACAATATTATACAAGCATGCTGACTCCAAATCTTGTCCATATATTAGCATGCAACAGCGGAATCTTTTAATAATCACCTGATAATAAACATGATTTAAAAGTCAACAAAAATGTTGGTGAGTTATAGGTTTAACATATATATTTATCAAATTGTAATAATAGACCACAAGATTTCATATTTCAATATACATCCCATACATAGGGATAAAAATCATTCATGTGGTGAACACCTGGCAACCGACATTAACAAGATGCATATAAGAATATCCCCATCATTCCGGGACATCCATCAGACATGATATAAAACTCGAAGTACTAAAGCATCCGGTACTTTGGATGGGGTTCGTTAGGCCCAATAGATCTATCTTTAGGATTAGCGTCAATTAGGCGTGCACTAATTCTCAAAATTAGTGATGTTCCCTAATTCTTAGGCTACCAAGCAAAAGGGGCATATTCGGCTTCGATCATTCAACCATAGAAAGTAGTTTCATGTACTTGTGTCTATTTTGTAAAATATTTATAAAGCTGCATGTATTCTCATCCCAAAATATTAGATTTTAAAAGTGGGACTATAACTCACTTTCACAGATTTTTACTTCGTCGGGAAGTAAGACTTGGCCACTGGTCGATTCACGAACCTATAAAAAATATGTACATATATATCAAAGTATGTTCAAAATATATTTACAACATTTTTAATACGTTTTAATGTTTTAAATATTTTCAGTCAGCTGTCCTCGTTAGTAACCTACAACTAGTTGTCCATAGTTAGATGTACAGAAATAAATTGATATATATTATCTTGACCCAATCCACGACCCAGTTTATACACGTCTCAGGCTAGATCACAACTCAAAGTATATATATTTTTGGAATCAACCTCAACCCTGTATAGCTAACTCCAACAATACTGCATATAGAGTGTCTATGGTTGTTCCAAATAATATATATAGATGGGTCGATATGATATGTCAAAACATTTGCATACGTGTCTATGGTATCCCAAGATTACATAATATATTAGAATACATTTATAATACAATATAAGTTAGCTAGGATATGATTTGTATAGAATTGTTACAATATTTCCCGTAGCTATAACAATAAAAAAATATCCAATCTTGTTTTACCCATAACTTCTTCGTTTTAAATCCGTTTTGAGTGAATCAAATTGATATGGTTTCATATTGAATTCTATTTTATGAATCTAAATAGAAAAAGTATAGGTTTATAGTCGGAAATATAAGTTACAAGTCGTTTTTGTAAGAGGTAGTCATTTCAGTCGAAAGAACGACGTCTTGATGACCATTTTGAAAAACATACTTCCACTTTGAGTTTAACCATGATTTTTTGGATATAGTTTCATGTTCATAAGAAAAATCATTTTCCCAGAAGAAAAACTTTTAAATCAAAGTTTATCATAGTTTTTGATTATCAAACCCAAAACAACCCGCGGTGTTACTACGACGGCGTATGTCCGGTTTTACGGTATTTTTCGTGTTTCCAGGTTTTAAATCATTAAGTTAGCATATCATATAGATATAGAACATGTGTTTAGTTGATTTTAAAAGTCAAGTTAGAAGGATTAACTTTTGTTTACGAACAAGTTTAGAATTAACTAAACTATGTTCTATTGATTTCAAGTTTAAACCTTCGAATAAGGTAGTTTTATATATATGAATCGAATGATGTTATGAACATCATTACTACCTCAGGTTTTGTAGATAAACCTACTGGAAATGAAAAAAAATAGATCTAGCTTTAAAGGATCCTTGGATGGCTTGAAAGTTCTTGAAGCAGAATCATGACACGAAAACAAGTTCAAGTAAGATTTCCACTCGAAATAAGATTGTTATAGTTATAGAAATTGAATCAAAGTTTGAATATGAGTATTACCTTGTATTAGAAAGATATCTTACTGTAAATAAGAAAGATTTCTTGAGGTTGGATGATCACTTTACAAGATTGGAAGTAAGCTAGCAAACTTGGAAGTATTCTTGATTTTATGAAACTAGAACTTATAGAATTTATGAAGAACACTTAGAACTTGAAGATAGAACTTGAGAGAGATCAATTAGATGAAGAAAATTGAAGAATGAAAGTGTTTGTAGGTGTTTTTGGTCGTTGGTATATGGATTAGATATAAAGGATGTGTAATTTTGTTTACATGTAAATAAGTCATGAATGATTACTAATATTTTTGTAATTTTATGAGATATTTCATGCTAGTTGCCAAATGATGGTTCCCACATGTGTTAGGTGACTCACATGGGCTACTAAGAGCTGATCATTGGAGTGTATATACTAATAGTACATACATCTAAAAGCTGTGTATTGTACGAGTACGAATACGGGTGCATACAAGTAAAATTGTTGATGAAACTGAACGAGGATGTAATTGTAAGCATTTTTGTTAAGTAGAAGTATTTTGATAAGTGTCTTGAAGTCTTTCAAAAGTGTATGAATACATATTAAAACACTACATGTATATACATTTTAACTGAGTCGTTAAGTCATCGTTAGTCGTTACATGTAAATGTTGTTTTGAAACCTTTAGGTTAACGATCTTGTTAAATGTTGTTAACCTATTGTTTATTATATCTAAAGAGATGTTAAATTGTTACATTATCATTATATTATGATATATTAATATATCTTAGTATGATATATATACAGTTAAATGTTGTTGCAACGATAATCGTTACATATATGTCTCGTTTCGAAATCATTAAGTTAGTAGTCTTGTTTTTACATATGTAGTTCATTGTTAATACACTTAATGACATGCTTACTTATCATTTATCATGATTAAACATAGTGTATCAATATCTTAATATGATTCATATGTATTTAGTAAGACGTTGTTATAACGATAATCGTTATATATATCGTTTCGAGTTTCTTAATTCAATAAACTCAATTTTATGTATATAACACATTGTTAAAATACCTAATGAGATACTTACTTATCATAATATCATGTTAACTATATATATAATCATATATATGTCATCATATAGTTTTTACAAGTTTTAACGTTCGTGAATCACCGGTCAACTTGGGTGGTCAATTGTCTATATGAAACCTATTTAAATTAATCAAGTCTTAACAAGTTTGATTGCTTAACATGTTGGAAACACTTAATCATGTAAATAACAATTTCATTTAATATATATAAACATGGAAAAGTTCGGGTCACTACAATCTGTGTCACCCCTTGGTAAGAGAAGTCTATCTGATACAACGTAAGATCGACTGAGGCACACCGGTTGTAGTAAGTCTATCAAGCTTTGGATTCCGACTGAGGACTCTTTCGTAGTGAAACATCTAACTATACCCTTAGTACATTGTCGGTCCTACACCATGCTAGTGTAGTCACCAGGCATATAAACTTCGTACGTGCACGCTGAAGCACAGCGGTTGTTGTAAGCTGTACCTCTGCTAAGTAAGGCCATGGAACCCGGTTAGTGTTGACCAGTACACTGCACCATAATGCGGTCTCAAGCATTGCACCCCGCTTGAGGGATTCTTAGTTAATTAAGGAACTATTTGTTTAGACACATAAAGGATTGGACCGTTAGGATAACCGAACGTGTTCATGGAAGTCAGCTTGACTTGGCTATGGTGTTCTTTATGGTTGAACTCTTTTTAAGGGCCTAACTATCTTTCAAAACCAATCATTAACGAAAGCATTGAAACACATCACGTCTCTCGAATATGGTAAACCATGTATTCTATTATGCTTAAGAAAGTTTAGACCATTTTAGAATGTTAATACGTCACCCAACCGAGTCGCTCAATTGGATGAGCCGTTTGAACATGTATGCATGTAGTCAGACTGCACGAGCGTCGGGGGTAAGGGACGTTGCTGTCTATTCAGAATCTTCAAGCCTAATGCAGTACCCAGTGACATGTCTTATGACAGGGGCGTTTAGGACCAGTGTAATGAATACAAGGCCTCTGCCTATTCATGAGCCAGCATTTCATAATCTCGGCAGAATAATTGATGAATTCATAGTATGCACTCACTTTAACCTTATCCGAATTATGAATTTTATCGTATTTACTTTATCTATCTTATAAATTAAAAAATCCCAAATTAAATAACCACTACTCCCTAACTATCTTAGGCTTAAATATAGGTTCGATTCTACTGATATCTCGAAAATACGACTCAAGGTCATACTTCCCTTACTTATAAGGAGTAGTAAGATTTAGGCCCCGCTAAATATAAATTTAAAACAGTACCCTCTCCCACGAGTGGCTGATCCTGGCGAGCCGCGGCCCGACGACACCGCACAAATAAAAACCGTCTGTTTCGGCCATATCAATTTGCACACAACAGTTTCTGCTCGCGCATCAGCTTTATAACATTTATTATTTATTCTGGAAAAATGCAAAAGACACATGGTGTCACGACCCTACTTTTTCTGTTATCTTTTACCGTTTATTATTTAACGCCCGTTAATTGTTATTCGTGCCACGTCTATGACCTATATTATTATTTTAGTAATAATATATTAATTATTATGTGTTATGTGAATATTTGTATTCATATTTTAAATTGTATGTTTCTACGTGTCGTGGATTTCAATCCGGAAAATCTTTTCGGTTTTCAAACCAACGACCAAGCTTTCTAGATTTTTAAATCCTAATTATTTTAAATATGATATTTTAGTGTCATATATTTATATATAGTGTTTATATATATTTTTCTTCGCGTATTTGTTATCTCTCCGAATATTTAATCGCAGTCGTATTTTCGCGTTTCGATCGGGCGTTCGGGCTACAAGATAATTAACATTTAACAATTTGGGCTAAGTGGGACCCACCCCACTCCCTTGTTCGGCCAGACCAAGGGGTATACCCCCTTTGCTTTCTTTTTTTGCTAATCACTTTTCACTTCATAATTCATTTCACAAAATTTTCCTAAACCTAAACTTCATATTTTTCTCTCATTTTTCTTCCCCCCCTCCCCTTTTTGGCCATCGCCTACCTCACCCACAAACATCATCATCTTCAACAATTAAAATCTTGGATCATCAAATCATTCGCATAATCGTGTTCCTCTCGTTCTCCTCTACATGCTCATATCTTTCATTCTAGATTAGGGTATAAACCCTAACCCTAGATTTTTGACTTTTCACTTATTTTTTAGTATTTTCATGTAATTATGATAGTATGATGATTATATGTTATTGTATTGTTGATATTATGCATAGAAATGCTCGATTATATATGTTTTCGGTTTAATTGTTTTGGGACAGCGGTTTGTTTGATCTTTTCTGTAAACATAACTGATATAAAAGTCAAGTTAAAGTGTTTAGATGTGTTCCTGTCATCGAGACATTAATTTTAGACTCCGGATTCATGTCATTTCGATTCCCGGAACATAAGTTATGATTAAAATGGTGTTTTATTGAAATCAAAATGTAAAAACGAAAGTGTTCAGGTTTGGTCTTACTTTGTGACCATTTTTGGAGTCTCTAGGGTGTACCAGTGTGTTATTATTGATGATTGGATGAACATCCATGTTCGGGTCATCGAATTCCGAGCCACAGATCACTCGTTATGACTAAAACATGTTTTTGAACGGATTAAAGCTCCAACTTGAATTAGGGCTGATGGTCACGACTTGGTGACTGTTCTTGGTGTGTTCTTGAGTACACTAATATGTCGGGTAGGTTGGTTAGGCGAAGATATGTATAAGACTCGCCGAAAACCGGCTCAAGTTATGACCCGATGAACTTTTAATTAAAACTTATGGTTATTAAATAAGACTTATGATATAAATAATAATTTTCATTATTAATAAATTACTTATGATATAAAAAGTAATTATTTTAATTTAAGACTTATGATATATATATATATATATATACATATATATATATATATATATATATATATATATATATATATATATATATATATATATATATATTTATTATATCATTTATTAATTACTTTATGATTTAATTAAACATTTAATTAAACTTATGATTAGTAATACTTTTATTATTAATGAAAGATACTTATGATAAGTATTAAACTTATGTTATGAGATTATTATTATAAGACTTATAATAAAGATAAAATATTTATTTAATTATTATAATACTTAGTTATTATTTAATTATAATTTAATTATTAAATACTTATGGTTTAATAATTATAATTAAATAGTATTTTTTTAATTATATTGTCTAGTATTTTTTTTTTTTTGAATGTTTCAAAATTAATTGTTTACTTCTGTTAATGGATAAGAATAATGTGATAAATTTCTTTGTATTCCTACTATATACATGTAACACAAAAAATAAGTAAAAAGTAAAGAGTAAAACTAAAAAGTTATCAAAAAAGAGTATGGTCAAACGTAAAACTAATGGGTTTAACTTGAGTTCCTAATTTGGGAAGAAAGTGGTTGATAAATTGTTTTAACTCCGGCAATCGTGCAAACTCGATCATAATTTAGATTCACGAGGGCGTAAAACAATCAATCGGGTTTAATCTACTCAATCTAATTGAGTAAATTAATATCTAAAGGGTATTGAACTCCAGCGATGACCTGATTCCAATTGGAATGTAAGTGACTGTAAATGCTTGAGATAATGTTAACAGAGTAATGGCGTATTGATTGTGTGATGAATGGCCAAGGGGTGTATTTATAGATGTCAATAGTTTGTGTCTCACTTCCAAGCCGGTAACGACACATATTATGGATTCTTTAGATGTTTTATTTGATAAATGTAGGTAAGTCTTATACAAATAAGGCTTATTTGATACGGATTAAATCTGCGTATCATCAAGTCCACCATTTTCGTAACGTCATCCGGTACAGATACGTTGCCAAACTTCAAGTTGTCTTTCATTTCTTTCCTCACATATGATTGGCAGTTATTTAATGCTGCTTCTTCTCTGTCAGACTAAATTTTTCCTTTTTGCTTTTTGTCGCTCCAAATTCCTAAGAATTCGGAAAATATCATTAGTATGCTTTTGGGCTTTGGAACCCATTATCTTACCCCATTACTATAAATGTTATTGCATTTATTATTTTTCTTTTATTCCAACTACCTTTTGCGATAGCTTTAAATTTTTTCGGTGATCAATCTTCTTCTTCGATTGTCTTATCTGTGCTTGTCTTTATTTGATTATGGCTCCTAGAAAGCAAAATTTTCTACCTAAGATTCATAATGTAACACATGTCTCGAGCACACTGGATCTTGCATATCTGCAGAAGGTTTATCATTTATACCCACAATTATCGAAGTTAAAACCTATGATTCCAAAGAAGACTCAGCATGCTCCTAATCCTCCTTCCAAAAATTTATTTACTATCTATTTGAGGTCCTTCAAAATCTTAAATGTACGTTATCCACTTACCAAATTTATGACTTCGATTTTGGATTCCTACAGCGTTCACTTAGGTCATTTTCATCCTTACGTTGTTCTGTATTTTACTGTTTGAGATGTATTTTAATAGTGTCTCATTAATTCCAAGTGTAAAGATATTTAGGAATATTTTCCGCTTGACCGAATACCATGATGGTTGGTATACTTTTAATAACCAACGAATTTTTTGGACAAATGTCAAATTTTTTCCGGTAACTGGCTAGAAACATTTGTGTATGTAAGCCAGGCAGACTTTCCCTTGAAGCATGATGAATCATACTAATGGAGGAAAGTTGTTTTCGACTGCGGCTGACCGCTGAGCAAAGGTGAAAATGAGCTTTTTGTTCCGTGTAGAGTTTCAAAAATACCTCAAAGAGCTTATGTTGAGCACGTGCTTGCGATGTGTAAATGTTAACCGTCTCCCATTGTTCGTCGAGAAGGGAGAGTGTAACATCCCGTTTTTCCCGTACGTATCGAAAGGTATATACTTAATCGTTTGTACGTTTATAACTAGTCGTTTAGGCGTAATTGTGTAGATATATATATATATATATATATATATATATATATATATATATATATATATATATATATATATATATATATATATATATACTTGTTAATGTGTGCGTATATAAGTTTGTATATGAGTTTTGGTTAGCGTTAAGTCTTGTGAAGCTTAGATACGATGTTTAGACGTATATCGGAAGCATGAACGAATTGTAAGTCGTGTAAAATGATATTTGGCTTATGTGTTGTCGAAGTGTTCAGGCAAAGGCAAATGTCGCGCCGCGACAATCTGGGCCGCGACGCGACATATAGAGCAAACCAGGATCAGAAAGGGATTTAAGAAGGGTCGATTTTCCTTTGTTACGTCGCGCCGCGACGAATTGGCCGTGCCGCGGCAGTCCTGCTGGACAGAATCCGGTTCTAGCTCAAATTAAATGAACTCAAGGGGCAAATTGGTAATTTGGTGTATAAATCTGATGGGAGCATTAAATCCCAACCACACACCCATTTCATTTAATTTCTTTTATCTTTTCTTTCATTTTCTCTCCCAAAAACTCAACACCCATTTAGATTGAAAGTGAGATTTGTAAGTGAAGGATTGAGGGTTGATCTTTAGAGCAAGAATTAAAGTTGTTCCTTGTGTCTCTAGCTACACGTTGATAGTCTCGGTAAGTTTTGAGTTTTAATTGGTTCTAAGCTAGGGTTTTGCTAATGAAGGTCTTGTATGACCCATTTGAGGATTTGATGGGTGGGTTTTGGGTTTGATTGGTGAAAGTAAGCCTAAATGGCCATAACCTAGGGTTTGGTCTTATGATTTGGTTTTATAAATGATAAATGGCATTTTTAATCACTAACACACTTGTTAAAGTTGAAAGAGATGTTAATTGGGTCATTTTTGACAAGTTTGGTAGTGAAAGTGTTAAATGGATCCAAAATGGGCTAGTTGACCTAGTTTGGGCGAAATGGGTATAAATTACCCTAAGTTGGTGTTAGTTGAAGTTAGTAGACTTTAATTCACTAGCTTTAAGTGACTAAAGTCGAGTCTTGGCCATTTAAGGGCGGTTGTGGTGTGTTTGAGTCATTTAATGCGAATTGGGTCATTAAATGCTCAAGTAGGTGTAATTTGGTTAATTCCACTAGTTGTGTAATTGAATGTGTACTTAATGTACTAGGTACTTTGCTTTGAAGCTCGGAAGTGCATAATCACCACCGAAGTGCTAAGGTGAGTGGAATAATTATATGCGTGCATATATGATGTATTTATTTGTGTAGTTGAGTTGTGAAGTGTCGACGTGTTAAGACACCACTCCTCACGTGGCGAGTGAAGTGTCGATGTGTTAAGACACCACTCGGGAGTGAAGTATCGATGTGTTAAGATGCCACTCCGAGAGATGTAACGAGTGAAGTGTCGATGTGCTAAGACACCACTCGGGGTGAAGTGTAGAAGTGTTAAGGCACCACCCGGGGTGAAGTATCGACGTGTTAAGATGCCACCCGTGGGGTTAGTGTACGAAGTGTTAAGTGCACTAATGGTTGTTATGAACTCCGACGGTTATTAAACACCGTTCCCTCGTTCGTTTGGTTAACCATGGTTGTGTGTTTGGATTGTAGCATATTATATTGTTTAAACTATATGCTATTGTTATGCTAGCTCGTATGGTGGAAGGTTTAGTGTTATACTTGTGATGGTATGAATACTTATAATGCTAGCATGTATGCGGTAAATGCGTAAGTGATTGCAAGTAAGTAGGTTGTATATGTAAACGTATAATTGTTGCACTCACTAAGCATTAGCTTGCCCCTCTCGTTGTTTATCTTTTTAGATGCAGGTGTGGACAAGGGCAAGGGGGTTATTGGGCACTAGGTGTCCTTGTTGATGTTACGATGAAGCTTTTGGAAGTTGACCTACATTTTGGGTAATTTATTCCCAAACCATGCTCAAGGGGTCGTTTGGATTATAAACTATCATTTGTAGTTGGTCAAACTTGTATCATATTCGTTAATGGCCTTTGTGCCTTTTGTAAACATTAAACTCGTAGTATGTTTTTAATGAAGCGTGTGGAATGGCTTACATATTTAATTGGCGCGTAAATGTGTATCATTTTAAAAAAAAAATTATCGTACGGAGTATGAGTTGGGTTGTTTCAAGTGGTATCAGAGCATGGTCTAAGGGATTTAGGTGACTTGAGACAGGTGCCTAGACTTAGACTTTATTGTGCATGCGCTTTTATGCGGGACTTGTAGGACTTTGGGTCTAATCGGGAATGGTTAGTACTTTGGTTTATGTGAAATAACCTTGTGCTAATTGATATGTGTTGTGTTTAGCAATCATCAAGCGAGATGGACGTTGTACTAACAAGTTAATGCGACGTGTTCGCGTAACAATGATTAGCTACCATTATTACGGGTGCAAATCGTGTGAAACAAGTTATGTACGACGATTGTTGAGTAAGATGGAGTAGTGTGGGGTATACGTATATGCATACGTGTTATGTCCTTTTGTTTCGTTTCGTCATTTAAATCTTTTCCGTTTTATAGAATGAAGATGAGAAACGGACACGACACCGAAAATGTGGGCACTAGTGAGGACCCCGAATTCACGGCTAAAGTCGAGGCCATTTTGAAGAGTCATCATGCGTCTTTCCTTGAAGATGTTAAGAAAATATTTCTAGATACGATTGACAAGCAATTAGTCAATGTAGTAAAGGAGCAAATTAAAGTTATCCTGCAAGGGGACAATGTCGGGAGACGAGACTTTTTATATAAGAATTTTAAAGATGCTCAACCTCCTACTTTTGAGGGCGAAAGAGACCCGTTAAAGAGTACCCGGTGGATCTCCGATATGGAGGGGGCTTTTCGAACTTGTGAATGCCCTCTTGATAAAAAGGCGAGGTATGGTAGTAGCATGTTAAGAGGTGATGCTAAGCTATGGTGGGATGCTAAAATCCAAGTTTATGGCGAGGAACAATGCATGGATTTTACTTGGGATGAGTTCAAAATGGAGTTCTTTCAAGAGTACCGAACTTCGGCCGATCTCACTAGGCTTAAGGACGAGTTGCGTTCCTTGAGGCAAGGGTCGATGGATTTGAATACTCTTAAATCCGTTTACTTATCAAAAACTCAATTTTGCCCGGAGTATGTCGGGAATGATAAGATGTTGAAGGAAGACTTTTACCGAATCTTGAATGACAATTATCAAGAAAAGATTAGTGTGAACGTGGTGAAGAGTTTTGATGAGTTGTTTAATATGGCCAAAGGGTTTGAGTCGCTTATCTTGAGAAAGAGTGGCTTTACCTTCGGCAAAAAGAAGTTTGAAGCTATTAGTCACTCAAACTTTTCTAACAAGAAGCACAAGAACGGCTCCGAGAGTTTTGGTAGTGTTAAGAAGGGTGCTTCTGGTGATTTTACTTATGCTTGCTACAATTGTGGGCAAAGGGGGCACATGGCTCGTGAGTGCCTGAAACAATCAACCACAACCAAGCTCACTTGTTTTAATTGCGGTAAAGAAGGGCATAAGAGGCCGGAGTGTCCTGACTTGCGGGGTGATCATGTTAAGAGATTAGAAAGGGCGGCAGGCACGGCTGAGGGACGAAATTATTTGATGACCAATGATGAGGTCAGGCATTCCAATGAAGTTGTCTCAGGTACTTTCATGGTTAATTCTAATCCGGCAAGGATATTATTTGATAGCGGTGCTAATTTGTCTTTTGTATCACCTGGATTTGTGTCTAAGCTTAACAAACCGCTAGCTAAGTTAAGTCATCCAGTAGAAGTTGAAATAGCGGATGGTAAGACGGTGCTAGGGGTTGATGTGTGTAAAGATTGTAATGTTGTGTTTGGTACCGAAACGTTTAAATTCGATCTCATTCCGATGACTTTGGGTGAGTTTGATATTGTTGTTGGAATGGATTGGCTCGATCGTTATAGAGCCGATATTGCATGCCATGATAAGTTCATTCGTGTGAGAACCCTAAGTGGGGGAGAGTTGATTATTTATGGTGATAAACGAAGAAGACTCGTACCATTATGCACTTATGCTCGGGCACGACGTTTTCTCAAGAGTGGTGGTGTATATTATCTCGCTCATGTAGTTGATACTCGTGATGAGCCACCACCCATTCGTAAAATTCCAGTGGTTAATGAGTTTGAAGACGTTTTTCCGGATGAGTTACCGGGTGTTCCGGAGGAAAGACAAGTAGAATTTCGCATTGAGTTGGTTCCGGGAGCTACTCCCATTGCTAAAACTCCTTATCGTTTAGCGCCGACGGAAATGCAAGAATTGTTAAATCAAACCCAAGAGTTGCTTGAAAAGGATTTCATTCGACCGAGCTCCTCGCCATGGGGTGCTCCGGTCTTATTTATGAAAAAGAAAGATGGAAGTATGCGGATGTGCATCGATTATCGGGAGTTGAACAAAGTGACGATCAAGAATCGCTATCCATTACCTAGGATTGACGATTTGTTTGACCAACTCCAAGGTGCAACGTATTTTTCTAAGATTGGCTTACGGTCTGGCTCTCATCAAGTGCGAGTCCGTGAGGAAGACATAGAGAAAACGGCTTTCTAAACGATTTACGGGCATTATAAATTTGTAGTTATGCCTTTTGGTCTTACGAATGCACCGGCGGCATTCATGGATCTTATGAACCGGGTGTGCCAACCTATGTTGGACAAGTCGGTAATTGTGTTCATCGATGACATACTTATTTATTCAAAGAGTATGAAGGAACATGAGTACCATTTGCGTGAAGTGTTAAAGACATTGTGGAAGGAGAAGTTGTATGCAAAATTTTCCAAATGTGAATTTTGGCTAAGGGAAGTTCAATTCCTTGGCCATATTGTGAATCAAGAAGGAATTCAAGTAGACCCGGGAAAGATAGAAACGGTGAAGAGTTGCGGACAACCGACTACGCCTACGAAAATCCGAAGCTTTCTCGGATTGGCTGGTTATTATCGTCGGTTCATCCAAGACTTTTCTAAGATTGCTTCTCCTTTGACTAAATTGACGAGGAAGAACGTAAGATTCAATTGGGAGAACGAGCAAGAAATCGCTTTTCAATTGTTAAAAGAGAAATTGTGTCAAGCTCCGGTGTTAGTGTTGCCGGAAGGGGTAGAAGACATGACGGTTTATTGTGATGCTTCTTTAAATGGGATCAGGTGTGTTTTGATGCAAAGAGGTAAAGTCATCGCTTACGCCTCTTGACAATTAAAGGAACACGAAAAGAGATACCCGACACATGATCTTGAATTGGCGGCGGTGGTTCATGCGTTGAAAATTTGGCGCCACTACTTGTATGGTGTCAAGTGTACGATTTATTCGGACCATAAGAGTTTGAAACATCTCTTTACTCAACGAGATTTGAATTATCGTCAACGTAGGTGGATTGATGTAGTAAAGGATTATGATTGTGAGATACTTTATCATCCGGGAAAGGCGAACTTGGTCGCGAATGCCTTGAGTCGAAAGAGTCAACATTCGGCGATACGAGTAGGATCGTTACGCATGATTATTACTAACGATTTCCTTGTAAAGCTTGGTGAGGTTCAAATAGAAGCGTATGTTCACAACAAGCACGAAGAGCGGATTGTGGGGCAAACGGAGTTCATTACTATGGGCTCGCGTGGTTTGTTGTCATTTCAAGGAAGAGTGTGGGTACCTAAGATGGGTGGTAACCGACAAGTGCTACTAGATGAAGCACATAAGTCAAAATATTCCATTCATCCGGGTGCAACAAAGATGTACTATGACTTGAAGAAAGATTATTGGTGGCCTGGTATGAAATGTGATGTGGTTAAGTATGTTGAAAAATGCGTCACGTGTTTGCAAGTTAAAGCTGAACACCAAAAGCCGTACGGTAAGTTACAACCCTTGGAAGTCCCGAAATGGAAATGGGAGCACATTACCATGGACTTCATTACTAAGTTACCGAGGACGGCGAGAACCCAATATGATACGATTTGGGTGATAGTTGATCGATTGACGAAAAGTGCTTTGTTTCTTCCCATTCGGGAAACGATATCATCGGAGACTTTATCCAAGTTGTTTATCAAGGAGGTGATATCGAGACATGGGGTTCCTATATCTATTGTTTCGGATCGAGATACTCGTTTTACGTCCCGATTTTGGAACAAGTTTCATGAAGATATGGGTACTCAATTGAAAATGAGCACGGCGTATCATCCTCAAACGGACGGTTAAACCGAACGTACGAATCAAAATTTGGAAGATATGTTACGAGCGTGCATTATTGATTTCGGTGGTAGTTGGGATGAGCATTTGCCTTTGGTGGAATTCTCGTACAATAATAGTTATCATACTAGTATCGGGATGCCGCCATATTAGATGCTTTATGGGCGTAGGTGTCGAACCCCGATTTGTTGGGGTGAAGTGGGACAAAAGGAAATCGGGAGTTCTGATTTGGTCTTGGAGACGAATAGTAAGATTGAAATGATTCGGGCTCGACTTAAAGCGGCACAAGATAGACAAAAGTCTTATGCCGATAAAGGTAGGAGAACGATTGAGTTTCAAGAAGGTGACATGGTGATGCTTAAGGTTTCTCCATGGAAGGGTGTTATTCGGTTTCGAAAGCGAGGAAAGTTAGCTCCTCGGTTTATTGGTCCTTTCAAGGTTTTGGCACGTGTTGGTGAGGTTGCTTATCGGCTAGAGTTACCCGAAGAACTTGCGGGAATCCATAACACGTTTCATGTTTCCCATCTTCGTAAGTGTCTTGCGGATGACTCGACTTGGGTGCCTTTAGATGAAATTACGTTGAATAACAAGCTAGAGTATACGGAAGAACCGGTTGCAATCCTTGATGAGAAGGTTAAGATGTTGCGGAACAAGGAAGTTAGAACTTTCAAGGTGCAATGGCGACATCGAAGGGGTTCCGAGTTTACATGGGAATCCGAAGAGTTTGTTTTGGTTTATCTTCCAGCTTGTCATGCGGCTTGGATCGTGAGGACGCGCTCCGATTCAAGTGGGGGAGAGTTGTAACATCCCGTTCTTCCCGTACGTATCGAAAGGTATATACTTAATCATTTGTACTTTTGTAACTCGCCATTTAGGCGTAATTGTGTATATATATATATATATATATATATATATATATATATATATATATATATATATATATATATATATATATATATATATCTACTTGTTAATGTGTGTGTATATAAGTTTGTATATGAGTTTTGGTTAGCGTTAAGTCTTGTGAAGCTTAGATACGATGTTTAGACGTATATTGGAAGCATGAACGAATTGTAAGTCGTGTAAAATGATATTTGGCTTAAGTGTTGTCGAAGTGTTCAGGCAAAGGCAAATGTCGCGCCGCGACAATCTGGGCCACGACGCGACATATAGAGCAAACCAGGATCAGAAAGGGACTTAAGAAGGGTCGATTTTCCTTTGTTACGTCGCGCCGCGACGAATTGGCCGCACCACGGCAGTCCTGCTGGACAGAATCCGGTTCTAGCTCAAATTAAATGAACTCAAGGGGCAAATTAGTAATTTGGTGTATAAATCTGATGGTAGCATTAAATCCCAACCACACACCCATTTCATTTAATTTCTTTTATCTTTTCTTTCATTTTCTCTCCCAAAAACTCAACACCCATTTAGATTGAAAGTGAGATTTGTGAGTGAAGGATTGAGGGTTGATCTTTAAAGCAAGAATTAAAGTTGTTCCTTGTGTCTCTAGCTACACGTTGATAGTCTCGGTAAGTTCTAACTGTATGTTTTGAGTTTTAATTTGTTCTAAGCTAGGGTTTTGCTAATGAAGGTCTTGTATGACCCATTTGAGGATTTGATGGGTGGGTTTTGGGTTTGATTGGTGAAAGTAAGCCCAAATGGCCATAACCTAGGGTTTGGTCTTATGATTTGGGGTTATAAATGTTAAATGGCATTTTTAATCACTAACACACTTGTTAAAGTTGAAAGAGATGTTAATTGGGTCATGTTTGACAAGTTTGGTAGTGAAAGTGTTAAATGGATCCAAAATGGACTAGTTGACCTAGTTTGGGCGAAATGGGTATAAATTACCCTAAGTTGGTGTTAGTTGAAGTTAGTAGACTTTAATTCACTAGCTTTAAGTGACTAAAGTCGAGTCTTGGCCATTTAAGGGCGGTTGTGGTGTGTTTGAGTCATTTAATGCGAATTGGGTCATTAAATGCTCAAGTAGGTGTAATGTGGTTAATTTCACTAGTTGTGTAATTGAATGTGTACTTAATGTACTAGGTACTTTGCTTTGAAGCTCGGAAGTGCATAATCACCACCAAAGTGCTTAGGTGAGTGGAATAATTATATGCGTGCATATATGATGTATTTATTTGTGTAGTTGAGTTGTGAAGTGTTGACGTATTAAGACACCACTCCTCACGTGGCGAGTGAAGTGTCGATGTGTTAAGACACCACTCGGGAGTGAAGTATCGATGTGTTAAGATGCCACTCCGAGAGATGTAACGAGTGAAGTGTCGATGTGCTAAGACACCACTCGGGGTGAAGTGCCGAAGTGTTAAGGCACCACCCGGGGTGAAGTATCAACGTGTTAAGATGCCACCCGTGGGGTTAGTGTACGAAGTGTTAAGTGCACTAATGGTTGTTATGAACTGTGACGGTTTTTAAACACCGTTCCCTCGTTCGTTTGGTTACCATGGTTGTGTGTGTGGATTGTAGCATATTATATTGTTTAAACTATATGCTATTGTTATGCTAGCTCGTATGGTGGAAGGTTTAGTGTTATACTTGTGATGGTATGAATACTTATAATGCTAGCATGTATGGGGTAAATGCGTAAGTGATTGCAAGTAAGTAGGTTTTATATGTAAACGTATAATTTTTGCACTCACTAAGCATTAGCTTACCCCTCTCGTTGTTTATCTTTTTAGATGTAGGTGTAGACAAGGGCAAGGGGGTTATTGGGCACTAGGTGTCCTTGTTGATGTTATGATGAAGCTTTTGGAAGTTGACCTACATTTTGGGTAGTTTAGTCCCAAACCATGCTCAAGGGGTTGTTTGGATTATAAACTATCATTTGTAGTTAGTCAAACTTGTATCATATTCGTTAATGGCCTTTGTGCCTTTTGTAAACATTAAACTCGTAGTATGTTTTTAATGAAGCGTGTGGAATGGCTTACATATTTAATTGGCGCGTAAATGTGTATCATTTTAAAAAAAAAATTTATCGTACGGAGTACGGGTTGGGTTGTTTCAGAGAGGTATGTACATACACGACTTTTGTCATTCAACATGTCGTATCCTGTGTTAGGAAATTTCTTTTATTTTGTAGGGTTGTCTCTTAGCGACATCCTGAAGGCGAGGAGTCTGGACGGTATGAATTTTGCAGAAAAACGTATACAAACGTATACTTGAGCCATCACCGTCTCAAAAGAAGCATTCCTTGATATGTTCCCTGGATCATTCTCAAGTTTCCTATTCTGGTGGCTTGGTCCACCGTACAAGACATCATGTTATGAATAATTTTGTTCCTGGTGAAGGTTCAGCCCCTTTATGTCTTTATATTATTTATAACATATTTCATCCTTTGTTTTGACTTTTGTTATCTATTCTTGAAGGTCCTTCTAACGTTAATGGAACCGATCCTACGTTTTGGACTGTGGACACACTTCTTCATCACGGTACTTATGATTGTGAAGATATCGTTATTCCATTCATCAACCGAACTTACAAGCCTTCTGGGAGTACCTGTCCCGGCAAGGAGCCTGATGACGGTCCTCTAACTCAAATGAATCAGGCTAATTCCTCTGGGCAGGACATTTATTCCTTCCCTGTTCTGAATGTTAATTCATTGCAAGTTTTGTTTTCGTGCTCACTTTCAGACTATCCTTTTTAATGAATATCTGGATGTGATGTCGTCTCCGACGATTATAGATACCTATTCCCTGCTTCTGGATGATGAAGCCCGCCGTGTACACGCTAATTTGTTGTTATTCATTCTCATATGGTTGCGGATGAGTTGAGATGTGATGAGAATGGCACTGCGCGTCTCTGTGAGTAATAAAGAATGATTAACTTATTACCATGTTGAGTGAAGACAACTCCCGTCTTGAAAATGAGCTTTTTGAAGTCCGGGAGAGGTTGTCCATCTCCGAACGCTTGCTGAATGATGAGCGCCAAAAAGTGTTTGAACTTTCATCTGACAAAAATTGGTTATCAGAGTTGATTTCGACCACATTGGGTAACTTGACCCGTCTTCAGTTTGGCATTCCAAACATGCTCTCCAGGTTGCTCAAATCTCAGGCAGTGACACAACCTTTTTTGGTATATTTGGCTGCCATAAAGAAATTAATCATGTTTAAGGTTTTGAATTGTATCTGCCCCCGTCTACATGCAGGGAGTGTTGTGGACACAATGCTAAAGAACCTGGGTACTGGCTTATAACACCCCGCCAAATTTCCATCTGACGGTGTGTTAATCCAGGTCCCACAGTTAACAGTTACGCCCACTATATGAGACGTTTAAAGCAATCGCATTTAATTTTATTAAAAGTTGACATTCAAAAACATAAGTCAATAATCCCAAAATAGAAACACTGTTGTGATCGTAACCACAAGCCAACAGTATTTAAACAGTTGTAAAAGTTTTAAGTGCGAAAGTAAATAATGTTCTTTAAAAGTATGCTGACTCCACGGCCACACATGCAGCAAACACATCGGAAGTCTACCTCTTAAGGACCTGAGAATAAAAACACGCAAAAACAGGTCAACAAATAATGTTGGTGAATCTACATGTTTAAAGTATTGTAACAGTATCTGAAAAACAGTTATCAAAAAAAAAAAAAATAGTTTAAGTTTCCTTGACCATGAGATTTTACAAGTACAACCCCAAGTTGCAAAATGTTTGCATAATCTGAGCACCTGAATACTATCAATGACCCGAATATAGAAACCACTATACCTGCCTTTACCTCTTAAAATGTTATTCACTTGTTCTAGTGTATCTAATGTTCAAAGTAAATGCACCACAGTTAATATTGTAGGGTGAGGTTGTCAACCTAACAGATCCGTCCATCTAAATTGTGCTTACACCGATGGTATTAAAAGTATTCAAGCTAGAGGTGAACAAACTCAATATGCATATATAGTACTCGTGTCAATACAAAAGCATTTGATAATGTAAGTATAACAGTGATAGTGCTCTAAATGAACATATATTTAGGCGCAATATCCTTCCAATATGTGAAGTTTTCAGTTGCAAATGTTCTATTTTCAAGTAATATTCGTTTAAATAAATAAGTGCGAAGACAAGAGGCGAAAACGAAGATTAGAAGACGCAAACGTCCAAAAAGCTCAAATGTATAAGATACAATTCAAGTGGTTCAATTTATTGATAAGAAGCGTCTAAAAATTACAAGAGTACAATCCGCGAAACACAAAGTACAAGATATCTACGCGTATTAAAAGACGTTCGAAAAACCGGAACTGAGACATAAACCGGGCGTAAATGTACGAAACAACGGAGCCAAAATTATGAGTCAACTATGCACATAAATATAATATAATATTTAAATAATTATATAAATTATTTATATATATGTCGACAAGTAAAAATCCAAAAGTTGGTGAGCTGGCCCAGGGAACTCCGCACTCTCGGAGCAAATTGCCTACAAAACTCCGCACTCACGGAGCAGCCAAAATCAGAATTTGCCTATAAAAGGCACGAGCTTCTGCCGAGTTCTTTACACCAAAAATCAATCTCCCTCTCTGATATATAATATAATATATATATATATATATATATATATATATATATATATATATATATATATATATATATATATATATATATATATATATATATATATATATATATATATATATATATTATAAATTAGTTTAGTTTTATATTAGATTAGTTTAGTTAATATAACGGTTAATTACGGGTTTTGAAGTCGAAGTTCTGTCCGTGTAACACTACGCGATAAATAATCAATGTAAGCTATGTTCTCCTTTTTAAATTAATGTCTCGTACTTAAGTTATTATTATGATTATTTGATCCGAAGTAATCGTGATGTTTGCTAAATATTAAGACGGGGTTATTGGGCTTTGAACCATAATTGGGGTTTGGACAAAAGAACGACACTTGTGGAAATGAGACTATGGGTTATTAATGGACTTTATATTTGATTAATATAGAGATTTACAATTTGACATAGTTATATATAACCACATACGCTTGATCGGATACGATGAGCGGGATATTTATAAATACGAATTATTGTTCATTTGATCGGACGCGGGGATGGAATAATAGTCACTGGACTCATTAAAACAGGGGTGGATTACATTCAAGGGTAATTGGTGTAATTGTTAACAAAGTATTAAAACCTTGGATTACACGCAGTCGATAACCTGGTGTATTCATTAAACAAAGTATTAAGACCTTGTTACAGTTCGAATCCCTAATTAGTTGGAATATTTGACTTCGGGTATAAGGTTAAATTTGCCGAGCATTTTATAATTATGACCGATGAACTATTATGGGCAAAAACCAGATAGGTTTCAAATACATCCAGGACAAAGGACAATTAACCCAGGGTAATAAATCATAATCAAAACGTCAAACATCATGGTTACGGAAGTTTAAATAAGCATAATTATTATATTGTTATTTATTTTACGCACTTTAATTATTGTCATTTATATTTACGCTTAAGTTTTAAAATCGACAAACCGGTCATTAAACGGTAAACCCCCTTTTATATATTATTATATATAATTATATATATTTTGTACAAGTATAGTTATTTAAAATATAGTGTGCAATAAGTCGTCTCTCTGTGGAACGAACCGGACTTACTAAAAACTATACTACTCTACGATTAGGTACACTGCCTATAAGTGTTGTAGCAAGGTTTAGGTATATCCCATCTGTAAATAAATAATTAAAACTTGTGTAATTTGTATCGTATTTCGTATTAAAATAATAGTATTTCGTATACACCTTGCACGACATTAAGTTTTTGGCGCCGCTGCCGGGGAATCGGTAAAACGCTATATTCTTAATCTATATTTGTAAAAATATAATTATATATAAGTTTGAAAAAAAAATATAAAAAAATATATATATAAAAAAAATATTTTTAAGAACTTTGTTTATAAAATTAAAAAGTATTTTTATTTTGACTTTTAAAATATAAGTTTATTTTTATTTTTATAAATTTTCTATATATTATTTTATAAAACTTAAAAAGTTAAATATATAAAAAATTGAACTGGGCCAGTTCATTTTCGAAACCCAAAACAAATTTTAAATTAAAAACTGAACTGGGCCGAACTGTTTAAGCCCAACCAACGAACCCATTACTATTCCACTCCGCAGTCGCGGAGCTCTTCTGGCACGTGGCACCGCACTCGCGGAGCCGCCTTACACCCCAAACCTGGTACGCCTTTTAATGCTGTATTAGGGTTATAATTTAATTATTATTAATTATAATTAGGGTTTAATTAAATATTAAGTAGTTTATCTTATTTTTAATTTTAGTTTTAATTAATATTATTAAGTATAATAATTATTATTAAAAATATAGAATAATATTTTTATAAAAATAATATTTTTTATAAAAATTATATTTTTATGACTTTAGTTTTATTTTTAACTTTAGTATCTTTAGTCGTTTAATCGTAATTGATACATTTATCATTCGTAATTAGTTTTAAACTTAGTTTTTGCCATAGTTATATTATATTTCTAGATTTTTAGGCTTTGCCGTAAAATTCCTTAAGTGCTTTTTCTTTAAATTAAGATTTAGGCGCTTTAAAATTTTACGACGTCACTTATCGCTTTAGTATTTAATAAATTTTAGTACCTTTTTAAGTTATTGCCGTTTTGGATTTAGAATTCCTTCTAAGTTTTAATACCTTTAGGCGCAAGTTTTAATTTTTAGTTTTTAGACTTTTAAGTTTCGACGCTCTACTTTTTTATTTTTATTTTTCGACGTTTGTTTTTCGACCTCTTATTTCTCGACGCGCTTTTTCTTTTTCATTTCGATGCTCTAGTTTTTAGGACCTAGAATTTTCTTTATTTTCTTTAAATTTCGACGAAAAATTATTTTAAGTGGTTAAATTGATAGACATCCAAAATTTTATGGTTCGTAGTAATAGTTGGATTTGTTAGTGGCGAGTTGTGGGCTTCCGATTTAAAGGGTCCTGGCTACCTGCTGCATCTATTGGCTATTCGAAACGTGGGTAAAATCAGAAAAGTCTATTAATTTGATAACTTATATAATTTTTATTTTTATAACTAATAGGATAATTAAGTAAATGCACCACATTGTAGCTAAAATTTAGTAATAAGCGCATTATGAAAAATTTCGAGAATATGTTGGAAACTCTTTCTGACATGCGAAATTAATTAAATCAATACTCTCAAACGAGTGTTGATGAAAATTCGTTCGGTCAATATTGGATCACGAATGACGAAACAATAACTGGTTGTGAAATCTGTGGAGATTATCATTCAACATGGGAATGTTATTATTACGTTCCTATGAAAAATTATGCACCCATGGAACCTGAATGGAATGATTATGAGGAATATAATTCAAATTGGAATTATTCTCAAGAATATATCCAAACTCAACAACCAGAGGATGAGAAAATTTATGTGTCTGAAAATTTATTAGATTATATGAAAATCAAACTCGAAGAATTTGATGCTCAAAATGAACAAATGAGAGAGTTCGCAAATAGGCAAGCTGAAACTCTATCAGATTACACACCTGTTAATCTGAGGAGTATTGTGAAAAAAATCCCATATCATCGAATTTTGATGAATTCGAGAGCTCCAAAATCACCAATTATCCCGATGATACTTTTTATTCAGTTTTACTAATTTCACAACATACCGGCACATTAACCTCTACCGATGAAATCATCGATCCATCAATGGATAAAGAAGAAGTAAGGGTGATAAATTGGTACTCTTGGGAAAATGATAACATTGAAAATTTTACCCTCGAGACCAAAATGGTGGGACCGATAAGTACCGTTAATGAAGAAGAATCTACTTCGATCCCAAAATTCACCATTCCACAACCTTCCAACCCAATATTCTCAATAGACGAGTCATCTACCGAAGATGAACTACGAGCTGTAATAGATAATGACACCTCAAATTTCACCCAATTGGGTAATAGAGGTGAAACCTTTGATCCCGAGAATGAAAGGAAGGAAATGTTAGGAATTGTCCACCCTATAATATGTATGTCAGTGTATATCGATCCATTTGACCAAGAACCAGAAAAGAGACATATCCATTTACTAAAAGCTACACTTAGAAAAGAATTAAGTAGTGACGATCGGGTGGGTCTAAACTTTAAACCATTGATATATTATACACCACCCGAGATGTAAATAACTGGATCACTATTTTAATCCTTGCAACTTATTCTACCGACTTCACATGTCGTCAGCTAAGTGTGGGGAAGTCTAACCCTACTTAACATTAAATTAGGGGTTCGGGTTAGTGCATAACTCGTTAATAAACATGCATGATGAGTAAGGGTAAAAGACGTATTTTCAAAGATTAGCAAACAGTTCAGAAAAGCAACCATTTTTGAAGAAAAACATGTGTGATAAAATGAACGATGAGGCACGCCATCTATCATTCGACGAGCTTTGCAATTACAAACTGGGTATTTTTAATCACTTTTCTACGCTAATCACCCTCATGAATTTATAATTAGATTCTGATTTCATGCAAATGAGGGCATTGCATGATCTCAAGTGTGGGGAAGGGTTATAAATTCTCTCGGGTTTATACTTGATTTATTTTTTAAATTTTATGAAAATTTAAACAAAAATTTCAACTAAATGAATTCAAAATCATGTTTATACATATTTATGAGCGATAAAACTAGGTGATAATACCGAAATTATTGTTACCCTAAAAAGAGGACATAAATTGAGAAACAACTAAAACGCTTGAATTTATTTATTAGAAATAAAAAGACGCATGAAAAAAGCTAAGTGTGGGGAGAATGTACCAAGTTATTCAATTAAAAACTATCTATTACATGTTTCCGTAAAGTTATTGCAGGTACTTTTGTTTTGGACTAAATTAACTGTTTTACCCGATGAAAGAAAAGAAAAGATGGATCAACACGATGAATCAATTCCATCATTAAAATGAAGTAAAGTCTTCCGAAAAAGATACGCGCTTCTTGATTTAGGTCAAGAAGTTGTCGTCCAGACCAGCTGTAGGTTGACGAAAAATCTAGAAAAGTCATCTCTAAAATCAGCAGGAAATCCACGGACCTCAGCATCAAACAGGGTCACCATGTGGTCAGACTTATCCTAACCATGAGAGGATCTGTCTCGTAAAATGGGGAGGGCGCCGTGCAAATTAGCTTGATAAGACTAATGAATCAGACCCCCAGAAAGGATAATCTCCTTAAAGATTAAAAATCAACTTTTAAGCCTGATATTACTCAATCCTTGAGATTGACCTTAAAGATTGAGAATTACAAACTCATGGAATTCGATGATATCTAAACTCGAGCTTGAACGAGAAAATATTTTGATCAAATTACAAACCGATTTGTTTTCTAAAAACCCATTTTCAATGCATTCATTACCATTGAACGTAAAATCCTGAGAATTCATCAGAATTCATTAGGTCACCTGAACCAAATCGGGTGTCAACCGTAAGAACGGTGGTTGCATAGCATGGTCGGAGACAGGACCTTATGCCAGACCGAAAAAATCATAGGGTGATCTTTACTATTGCTCCTACAAAGGATAGTAATTGCATCTGACACGTTTTAGACCATGAACAAATGCATGTCATTAGACATTGCCTTAACAGTTTTTTGTTCGTCGCTTTCCTTTACAACCGGACGGTAGTTTGCCGAAAGGTAATATACGGAACAAGTAAACTGGATGTGTGCTTTTCGATACAGGGATAGCAGTGGATTACACGAACCTAAAAGTTTTTAGCCAAAATATTGATCCACAAATATATTTTGCAACACCGATGGTGGGTCAAATCAGAAAACTTATCTTGGGTAAAAGCTAGAATGAATTTTCAAAAGATCAAATGTTTTCATAAAGATCCAATTTCCTTAAAGGATCTAAATTTTTATAGTCATGTGGGACTGTAAACCACAATGTTACTATCATTGTTTATACCGCCGTATCAAAATCACTGATGTATAAAGTGTGAGAATAAAAAAGTGATTCGAGTGAAGTGTGATTTAATTTCAAGTTCTGTATTGCTTGAGGACAAGCAACGTTCAAGTGTGGGGATATTTGATAGTGCTCCAAATGAACATATATTTAGCCGCAATATCCTTCCAATATGTGAAGTTTTCAGTTGCAAATGTTCTATTTTCAAGTAATATTCGTTTAAATAAATAAGTGCGAAGACAAGAGGCGAAAACGAAGATTTGAAGACGCAAACGTCCAAAAAGCTCAAATGTACAAGATACAATTCAAGTGGTTCAATTTATTGATAAGTAGCGTCTAAAAATTACAAGAGTACAATCCGCGAAAATCAAAGTACAAGATATCTATGCGTACGAAAAGACGTTCGAAAAACAGGAACTGAGACATAAACCGGGCGTAAACGTACGAAACAACGGAGCCAAAATTATGAGTCAACTATTCACATAAATATAATATAATATTTAAATAATTATATAAATTATTTATATATTATATTTATAATTATAATATGTCGACAAGTAAAAATCCAAAAGTTGGTGAGCTGGCCTAGGGAACTCCGCACTCGCGGAGCAAATTACCTACAAAACTCCGCACTCGCGGAGCAGCCAAAATCAGAATTTGCCTATAAAAGGCACGAGCTTCTGCCGAGTTCTTTACACCAAAAATCAATCTCCCTCTCTGATATATATATATATATATATATATATATATATATATATATATATATATATATATATATATATATATTAGTTTAGTTTTATATTACATTAGTTTAGTTAATGTAACGGTTAATTATAGGTTTTGAAGTCGAAGTTCTGTCCGTGTAACACTACGCGATAAATAATCAATGTAAGCTATGCTCTCCTTTTTAAATTAATATCTCGTACTTAAGTTATTATTATGCTTATTTGAGCCGAAGTAATTGATGGCTATGCGAGGTGTTTATGAAATAGCTTATATTTTACTAGGAAAAACTATTAAATACGATACAATTTTACACAAGATATTTATTTATTTATAGAATGGATATACTTAAACCTTGCTACAACACTTATAGGCAGTGTGCCTAATCGTACAGTAGTGTAGTTTTTAGTAAGTCCGGTTCGTTCCCACGGGGAATCTTTAAACAAAGCTTAACGCTATATTAGTTTTAATTTATAAAAATACAAATATATATATATATATAAGTAATATTATTATTATAAAGGGGGGTTTTTACCGTTTAATGACCGGTTTGTCGATTTTTAAAACTTAGTCGCAATTAAAACCTAATGTAAAATATTAAAAATAAATACAAGACTTAATTTAAAGTGTAAAGTAAATAACGATAATGAAATTGCGATAAATAAAAGTGAGATAAAATAAAATTGCGATAATTAAAAAGTACGATAATTAAAAGTGCAATTAAATACAATAACAATAAATAAAAGTGCGATAATTAGAAGTGCAATTAAATATAAAATAAAGGAAATTAAATATGAAATAAAAGAATTATGCTTATTTAAACTTCCGTAATCATGATGTTTGACGTGTTGATTTTAGTTTTATGCCCATGGGTTAATTGTCCTTTGTCCTGGATTATTTAATATGTCCGTCTGGTTTTTGTCCATAACAGTCCATCAGTCATAAATATAAAGTGCGAGTGTCCTCGTCAAATTATCCTTATACCCGAAGTTAAATATTCCAACTAATTGGGGACTTAAATTGTAACAAGGTTTTATTACTTTGTTTAATAATTACACCAGGATATCGACTGCGTGTAACCCAAGGTTTTAATACTTTGCTAACAATTACGCCTAGTATCCTTGTACATAATTTCACCCCTGTTTTAATAATTTCATAGACTATTAATCCATTCCCGTATCTGGTTAAATGAACGATTATTCGTACATATAAATACCCCGCCCATCGTGTCCGATCGAGTGTATATGGTTATTTAAAGGTACGTCCAATTGTAAATCTTTATATTAAAATTAATAAACTATCATTTAGTTAAACAAATATAAAGCCCATTAATAGCTCATAGTCTAATTTCCACAAGTGTTGTTCTTTTGTCCAAACCCCAATTATGGTACAAAGCTCAATTACCCAATTTTAGTAATTAGCCCAACATCATGATTACTTCGATTTAAATAAGCATAATAATAACTTAGCTACGAGACATTAAATTAAAATGGTTAAACATAACTTATAATGATTAAAAATAGCGTAGCGTTACACGGACAGAATTTTGACTTACACCCTTACAACATTCGCTAACATACCCTTATTATTAGAATTAAAATTAAAATTAAAATATAAATTTTATATATATATATATATATATATATATATATATATATATATATATATATATATATATATATATATATATATATATATATATATATATATATATATATATATATATATATATATATATTTACGTATATAGATAGAGAGGATGGATATTTGGATATTTAAAACGTCGAATTGCGCTGGCTTTTATAGGAATTTTTGTCCAGGGAGACTCCGCGAGTCGCGGCCTTTTTGGCCTTCAAACTCCGCAACTCGCGGAGTTTGTTTCTACAGCTCATCTCATTTTGGAACCTTTCTTGCCGACAGTTTTAATATATAAATATAATATATATATAATTTTTATAATTAATTATATATTATATTATATTTATATACATAGTTAACTTGTAATTTTTAGTCCGTTGCGTCGAGCGTTGAGAGTTGACTCTGGTCCCGGTTCTGAATTTTCGAACGTCCTTGCGTACAATTTAATATCTTGTACTTTGCGTTTTGAATCTTGTACTCTTGTAATTCTGAGACGTTTCTTATCAATAATTGGAACCTCTTTGATTGTATTTTGTACTTTTGAGCTTTTTGGTCGTTTGCGTCTTCAATTCGTCGAATCTGTCTTTTGTCTTCACCTTTTATTATTTAAACGAATATCACTTGTAAATAGAACAATTGCAACTAAAAGCTTGTCTTTCTTGAGGAATAATGTTATGAAATATATGTTCGTTTTTAGCATTATCATATATTCCCACACTTGAGCGTTGCTTGTCCTCAAGCAATATAGTCTTGAAATACTAGAATCACTTCTTTATTCTTCACACTTTGTACATCAGTGATTTCTATACGGCGGTATAAACAATGGTAGTAACGATGTGGTTTACAGTCTCACATGACTATAAAAATTTAGATCCATTAAGGAAATTGGATCTTTATGAAAACATTTGATCTTTTGAAAATTAAATCTAGTTTTTACCCTAGATAAGTTTTCCGGAATAACCCTTCACCGGCGTTTGCAAATTATTTTTGTGGGTTTGGTGGGTTTTAGATTTGAAAATTTTAGCTCAAAACTTGCGGTTTTATGTCACCCACTTGCTAACCTTATATTGGGAAAGCAACACGTCCAGTATACTTGTTCCGTATATTACCTTTCGATAAACTACCGTCCGATTGTAAAGGGAAGCGTTGAACAAGCAACTGTTAAGGCAATATCCCCTGACATGCTTTTAATTATGGTCTATAACGTGTCGGACGCAATTACTATCCTTTGTAGGAGCAATAGTAAAGCTCACCCTTATAATTTTCAGGTCTGGCACAAGGTCCTGTCTTTGACCATGCTATGCAACCACCGTTCTTACGGTTGACACCCGAATTGGTTCAGGTGACCTAATGAATTCCAGGTGAATTTCTAGGATTTTACGTTCAATGGTAATGAACGCATTGAAAATGGGTTTTCAGAAAACAAATCGGTTTGTAATTTTGATCAAAATATTTTCTCGTTCAAGCTCGAGTTTAGATATCATCGAATTCCATGAGTTTGTAATTCTCAATCTTTAAGGTCAATCTCTAGGATTGAGTAATATCAGTCTTAAAAGCTGATTTTTGATCTTTAAGGAGATTATCCTTTCTGGGGATCTGATTTATTAGTCTTATCAAGCTAATTTGCACGGTGCCCCCCATTGTACGAGATAAATCCTTCTCATGGTTAGGATAAATCTGACCACTTGGCGACCCTGTTTGATGCTGAGGTCCGTGGATTTCTTGCTGATTTTAGAGATGACTTTTCTAGATTTTTCGTCAACCTACAGCTGGTCTGGACGACAACTTCATGACCTAAATCAATAAGCGCGTTTCTTTTTCGGAAGACTTTACTTCCTTTAAATGATGGAATTTATTCATCGTGTAGATCCATCTTTCTTTCAAATATATTACAGTAAATCGGGTAAAATTGATTAGATTAGTCCAAAACAAAAGTATCTTCAATTATTTGTTACAGAAATATGTGACATATGTTTAAGATAACTTGGTGAATTTTCCCACACTTGGCTTTTATTTTTCCTTTTTGTTCTCCTCTATTCCATTTTAAATGGATTCTAACATTTTGGTTTGTTTCTCAATTTGTGTCCTTTCCAAGGTAACAATAATTTCGGTGTTAACACCTAGTTTTATCGTTCATAAATATGTATAAACATGATTTTGAATTCATTTAATTAAAAATTTTGAAAATGTTTACTAGAATTGGGTAGTCAGTATATAAGACTAGGACTGTTCTTTATTATCAGAGAGCACTAGATTCTAATACAACTACTGCGTTACTAGTATTTTTAATGATAACCAAGTGTATAAAGTAAAAAAAATTTTAAAAATCCGAAAGAATTTAACCCCTTCCCACACTTAAGATCTTCCAATGCCCTCATTTGCAAGAAATCAGTAACAATTTAAATTATTGAGGGTGATTAGCGCAGAAAAAAAATGATTAAATTTTACCAAAGTTTCCAAACATATTGTTGTTTGTGTTGAATGATAAATGGTGCATATCATTTGTTCATTCCGTCTTGTTGTTACATCACATTTATTTTTCATCTTGTCGTCAAAATTAGTTGCTTTTGCTGAACTTAATGCCAGTCTTTGAATATGCGTTGTTTTACCCTGTTGTGTACATAAGATAAACTGCAAACATATATACATATTTTTGAAGTTTGGTATATTACCCCACATTCAAAAATTATTAAAATCTTAATAATAAAAGTTAGAAAATTATAAAAACTATTACAATATCAACATAAGTGCTAAATGTAGTAGCATTACAAAAATAAAATAAATAAAACTAAATAAACTAGGGTTGTTACTGATACCAGTAGGGGTTCCATGCATAACCGTATGTGTTATAAAATGCTTCAGCTGGGTTATAAGTAGGATACGGTGGTTGGATCTCTATAGACCAGGGAGGAAATACGGGCTTTGGAGTAGGAATATAGTTTCTACCTATATGTTGGCAATGAGCTATGATGTGGTTTTGATGAACTTGCCAATCTTCAAATGCTCGATGTCTAGCATTTTCATATTCTTGTGAAGCTATAAACCTTTGCATTTCTGTCATTTCATTTCCCCCTCCCACATTACCTGGCTGTTGATTTCTTTCAACCTGTAGATGTCTTCCATTATATTGTACTGCGGCGTTATTTCGCCTCTTCAAAACCTTAGCACCATGATATACATTTAAACCAATTGTATCGTGGGGTTCTGGTTTTTCGATTAATAATCCCCCCGACTTATATCCACATCGAGATACTCAACAATTAATGTAATAAATATACCACCTCCTATTATATTGTGCGGTCTCATCCCCCTGACCATAGATGATAAATAATAACCCACACAATAAGGTATACTTACAGCGCTTTGTGGGTCTCGAATACACATGTGGTAAAATAAATCTTGCTCATTTACCTTTTCCTTATTTTTACCTCGCTGTGTAATCGAGTTTGCTAGAAATCTATGGATTACTCTTAATTCAGCTCTATCAATATCAAGATAAGAGTAATTTCCCCCTTTAAATCAGTGATGGCTAGTCATTTGACTCCATACACCATGCGTATCAAAATTTTCATCAATTTTCCTACCATTTAATATCAACCCTCGATAATCGGCAGATGCTAGCTCCTCAGGCGTATATATACGTAAGGCCTGAGCCATGTCTAGTAGAGACATGTGGCGCATCGAACCTCCTAACAAAAATCTAATAAAAGTCCGATCGGTTAAACTAGCTACCCGATCATTTATTTCTATACTACACAATAATTCTTCACACCATACTTTATATACAGGTCTACGCATGTTGAATAATCGTACCCAATCGTTAAAAGTAGAATTACCATACCTCTGAGTAAGTAATTCTCTAATCCGTTCGCTCAATCCTACGGCTTCTAATGGTTCCCATTCTATTACCCTAGGTACTTCAACAGCTTTAGAATGAAGAGTGTGCAAGCCCCTTTGGTATTTTGGATAATCTATCCAACGTCTGTCTAATCTCAAGTTCGGGTGCAAATCTTCCACGTGCATATATGAAAATGTCATAACTGGATGAGGTATATCTTGTTTGTAATAGTTATCAACATCCTGTTGTTCCGCATTCTCAGGAGGAGCAATGCGAGCTTGGGATGAAGATTCACCCCTTTTAGTCTGCAAAACACATCAAACACAATTTTTGTGCATCCAAATATGCATTAGTGTCAGCAAAATCATCAATCAAAATAATTACAATGACATGTTCAATTTATATCAAACTTATGCTTATTTTCATATTTCTATCAAATCTACACTTTTTCAAATAAGCATATATGAAATTGTTCGCCAAGTTCATAAGCATTCAACTCAAATAACATGTCAAAATAATCATTATTAGCAATTAAACAAGTTTCAAATGGCATTATCTCTCAAAAATCAAGTTCATGAATTTTAGACTTGAAAAAGTCCACTTTAATTCTCAAAAATCATGTTTAGGCTCAAAGTTTGGATCATTTAACTACTTAAACATGTTACACTACTTAATTTAGCAATAATTCATGACAAAAATCGGCCATAACCTGTTTATATCAAAAGTCCCAAATTGCTCAAGAACACAAACCCTAGATTACTCAAATTTTGAAGTTTAAGGCTTCTAATCATGTTAAATAGCATCAATCTAGGTTATACAAGTATAATACACAAGTAATTTAAGCATAATTACACTAAAAAGCATCAAAATCGAATTGGGTATAACATTGCTCAAGAACACTAAATTTTCGGATTAAAGGGTGTTTTGGTGTAGAAATTTACCGTTTTCCTTGAGTAATTCCTTGATAGCATTCTTCTCAACATAATTTTGTGAAAGATTTGATGAAAAATGGTCAAAAATTGCGAATTTGGGAGTGGTTTTGTGTGTATTTTCGCAGTATTTTGGGATGTTTGTGTGTTGGGGACTGTCTGATCGATCCAGTTATATTTTTTTTTCTGGATTTTTGGTCCTCCGCGAGTCGCGGTGTTTAAACATTACAAACTCCGCGAGTCGCGGTGTTTGCATTTTTTTTTTTATAAAAACCTTAACTTATAAAATAATTAATTAATTAATTCTAAAATTTTGTTTCCCTTATTATTTAGGACGAGGTCATTTCGGAACGATGTCCTAGTCCGTTCCTCGACAAAATTTTAAAATTTGTCTATTTAAAGCGCGGTTTTAAAAGCAAAGATTTTTGGGTTTTTTAATGTTTTTGGCATACTTTAATTCAATAAGATTAAAAATAATGATAATTAAAGTTCTCGTCCCTCCCTCGGGTAAAGCAATTTCGGTTCAACGACCTAGTCTTCAACTCACGACGAATTTAAAAAATCATATTTTTAACTTAGCGAAATAAAGTAAATTTTTGTTTTTAAATTCACACCAAACTTAAATTTAAAATGCATAAAATTAAAAATTCATATTTTAAAAATTCACACCAAACTTAAATTATATTTTTGTTTTTATACATACAAACTTATATTAAAAATATTAATTTTCCAAATATTTACAATTTTAAATATATTGATTTAAAAAAGTTTACAATATCAAGTTAAGATTTTTATATTAATTTTAAAAACATGGTAAAAATAAAATAAAAAATCTTTTTGGCTTTTATCCCACTTTAATCAATCAAATATTATCAAAAATATACGCCCCTCTTTTCGGTAAAGTAATTTCGGTTCCATGACTTAATTTAACTCATGATGAATTTTTGAAATATTTTGGGTTGATTGATTAAAGATATTTATACCTTAAGAATAAACGTTAAATTTCGCAGTGATGTAATAAATTTTTGAATGATATCAATAATTTCGGTTGCAAGACCTAATTTTATCGATTACCAATTTAATACTTTATAGCGAACAAATTAGCGTTTATTATCAAAAGGTTAAAAATAAAAATAAAAACTGTACAAACTTACCTGTGAAATATATTTCTTAGTGATATGCTCTAGCCCACTCATAAAATAGTCGGACTAATTGATTTTCCATGGCTACATAGGCGTAACCTCGAGCATTTAATGTTTTTTCTTCTAAACATATGAACGGTCCATCTCTGCATAAAGTAACAAATTCGGTGTTTGAATAGGTTTGATTTTTTGAACATTTACCTTCGTGTGACCATTTTCCGCATTTGTGACATCTTTCAAGGTGTCGTGCTCTTCTTTTCGCTGCGGATTTTGATTTTCCTTTACAAAATTGTAACTTATTATCTTCGCATCTGGATTCTTTTCTTACTCCGTCCAATTTACCTCTGATTAATGATACGATTTCACTTGGAAGTGTGTCGTTATTACGTTTAGTGATCAAAGCGTGTAGCATTAGACCATGGTTTAGTTCACAGGAAGTCTTCATTTCGTAAAACCTAAAAAAAAATAAAAATTCGGAATGGGGGGAGAAGACTAGTTCTTTAGGGTCTACTAGGGAAAGACCATTCAGGTTCCATTTTCGAGAACTACATGAAAACAGAAAATCTAACTCTAACAGAAATACATATTATCCTTTAAAGACTTGATTCTCCCCACACTTAGTTAGCTGTGGTGTCGAAATTGTGATTAACTTCGTTGTCAATTTCCATTGGACTATCTATGTAATGTTTAACTCTGTGACCATTAACCTTAAATTCAATCCCATTTGAATTTATTAATTCTACTGTTCCGTATGGGAAAACTCTTTTGACTATGAATGGTCCAGACCATCTTGATTTCAATTTTCCAGGAAATAGCTTGAATCGTGAATTGAAAAGAAGAACTATGTCTCCTTCTTTAAATTCTTTTGAACTTCTGATTCTTTTATCATGCCATTTCTTCGTTCTTTCTTTATAGATTAACGAATTTTCTTATGCTTCATGTCTTAATTCTTATAATTCGTTTAATTGACTTAACCATAGACGTCCAGCTTCATGTAAATCAAGATTACATGTCTTCAAAGCCCAAAATGCTTTGTGTTCAATTTCTACTGGAAGATGACATGCTTTTCCATAAACGAGTCTGAAAGGTGTGGTACCAATTGGAGTTTTGTAGGCTGTTCTAAAAGCCCAGAGTGCATCCTCCAATTTAATGGACCATTCCTTCGGATTTGATCCTACGGTTTTCTCTAGAATACGTTTTAAAGCTCGGTTGGTATTTTCAACTTGTCCACTTGTTTGTGGATTATATGCGGTGGAGATTTTATGAGTTACTCCATATCTTTTAAGAACTTTCTCAAGTTGATTATTACAGAAATGAGTACGCCGGTCACTTATTAAATCTTTCGGTGTTCCAAACCTTGCAAAAAGACGTTTTAAAAAGTTGACTACAACTCGTGCATCGTTAGTTGGGAGAGCTTGTGCTTCCGCCCATTTAGATACATAATCAATGGCTACGAGAATGTAGAGATTATTATGAGATTTTGGAATTGGACCCATAAAGTCAATACCCCAAATGTCAAATACTTCACATACTTGAATGATATTTTGTGGCATTTCATCATGTTGACTTATTTTTCCGGCCCTTTGACAAGCATCACAGGATTTGCAAAGAAGGTGTGCGTCTTTGTAAATTGTAGGCCAATAGAATCCAGCATCGTAAACTTTTCTTGCTGTGAGTTGAGGCCCATAATGCCCTCCTGTTGGTCCTGTGTGACAATGGTTTAAGATTTGATTGGCTTCATCTCCGAATACACATCGGCGTATTATTCCATCTGGACAACTTTTAAACAAATTTGGATCTTCCCAGAAATAGTGTTTTATATCACTGAAGAATTTCTTTCGTTTTTGGTACGATAATCCTTTTTCAAGGAATCAACATACTAAGTAGTTTGCATAGTCTTCAAACCATGGTATTTCATTATAATCTATCTTCAATACATATTCATCGGGAAAGTTGTCTTGTATGGTCGATTCATTTAGAACTTCTAATTCAGGATTTTCAAGACGAGAAAGATGATCAGCGGCGAGATTTTCTGCTCCTTTTTTATCTCGGATTTCAATATCGAATTCTTGTAAGAGTAAGATCCAACGGATTAATCTTGGTTTGGCATCTTGTTTCGAAAATAGATATCTAAGAGCAGAATGGTCGGTATAGACCACCGTTTTTGCTAGAACGAGATATGAACGAAATTTGTCAAAAGCAAAGACAATAGCAAGGAGTTATTTTTCAGTAGTTGTATAATTCATTTGTGCTCCTTGTAACGTCTTACTAGCATAATATATAGGTTGAAATCGTTTTTCAATCCTTTGTCCTAAAACGGCTCCCATTGCAAAATCACTTGCATTGCACATTAGTTCAAACGGTAGATTCCAATTTGGTGTTATCATGATCGGCGCATTAGTGAGTTTCTCTTTAAGAATATTAAAAGATTTGATACATTCATCTGAAAAGATGAATGGAGCATCCTTTTCTAGGAGTTTATTCATAGGAGTGGCAATTTTAGAAAAATCTTTTATGAAACGTCGGTAAAAATCGGCATGCCCTAGAAAACTCCTAACTCCTCTAACATTGGTGGGATGTGAAAGTTTAGCAATTACATCTACTTTAGTTCTATCCACTTCAATTCCTTCTTTTGAGATTTTATGACCAAGAACGATGCCTTCTTTGACCATGAAATGGCATTTCTCCCAATTAAGTACTAGATTTGATTGTTCGCATATAATAAGCATTCGTTCAAGATTTACTAAACATGATTCAAAAGTATCACCGAAGACTGAAAAGTCATCCATGAAAACTTCCATGCATTCTTCTATCATGTCGTGAAAAATTGCCATCATGCACCTTTGAAAGGTTGCAGGGGCGTTACAAAGTCCAAATGGCATGCGTTTGTAAGCAAAAGTACCATAAGGGCATGTGAATGTGGTTTTCTCTTGATCCTCGGGTGCTATTGGAATTTGAAAATATCCGGAAAAACCATCTAGAAAATAATAGTAACTGTTTCCGGCTAACCTTTCCAACATTTAATCAATGAAAGGTAAGGGAAAGTGATCTTTTCTGGTGGCGTCATTTAATTTTCTATAATCAATACACACACGCCATCCTGTTACAGTTCTAGTAGGAATAAGCTCATTTTTCTCATTTGTGATGACAGTCATGCCACCCTTCTTAGGCACGCATTGAACTGGGCTTACCCACGGACTATCAGAAATTGGATAAATTAAACCTGCATCAAGCAGTTTAATAATTTCTTTCTTAACAACATCTTGCATATTAGGATTTAGTCTTCGTTGGCGTTGCACATACGTTTTATGACCTTCTTCCATAAGGATTTTATGTGTGCAATACGAAGGACTTATTCCTTTAATATCATGAATCTTCCATGCAATGGCTGGTTTATGAGCTTTCAATACAGAAATGAGTTGAGATTTTTCATTTTCAGTAAGAGAAGACGATATTATTACAGGTAATTCAGATTCACCATGTAAATAAGCGTATTCCAAATGGTTTGGAAGTGGCTTTAACTCTAATGTTGGAGGTTCTTCTATCGATGATTTATATCGATATCTGTCTTCTTCTTTTAGCATTTGAATTTCTTCTGTTGTTTGTTCATATCCATTAGCTATTAGTGTAGCTAACATTTCAGTTTCATCAATTAGTTCAGTTCCTTCTCTTAAAGAACATTCTCCTGTTCCTTGTAATTCTGGAAATTCTTCTAATAATTCTGCATGTGAATCTATAGTTTGAATATAATAACATGTATCATCTGCAGATTGCAGTTGTTGCATTGCTCTATCAACTGAAAAGGTAACACTCTCATCCTCTATACTTAGGGTCAGTTTCTTACCAAACACGTCTATCATTGCTTTAGCCGTGTTTAAGAATGGTCTTCCTAATATGAGAGAAACTTGAGAATCTTCTTCCATGTCTAGAACAACAAAATCTACTGGAAATACTAAAGTTCCAACTTTAACTAGCATGTTCTCCATTATCTCTCTAAGATATTTTATTGATCGATCGGCTAGTTGTATACTTATTCGTGTTGGTTTCAATTCTCCAAGGTCTAGTTTAGTGTATAGTGAATACGACATTAAATTTATACTAGCACCTAAGTCTGCCAATGTTTCTATTGAACTAAGACTACCCAGAAAACATGGAATTGTGAAACTTCCTGGATCAGATAGTTTTTCTGGTATCTTATTCAACAGCACTGCGGAACAATTAGCATTCATAGTAACAGCCGAGAGTTCTTCCATATTCTTTCTATTCGTGATCAAATCTTTCAGAAATTTAGCATATCTAGGCATTCCTGAAATCACATCAATGAAAGGAAGATTTACATTTATCTGTTTAAACATATCCAAGAATTTGGATTGCTCGACTTCAAGTTTCTCTTTTCTCATTTTACTCGGGTAAGGAAGTGGTGGTTGGTATGGTTTAACATAAGATTTAGCTTTAACTGTGTTATCTTCATTAACCTTTTCAACTACCGGTTCTTTTTCCTTATCTTGTTCAGGTTTTGGTTCTTGTGGAGTAGGAATATCTTCATTAAGATTTACAGGTATTTCAGGTGGTTTAAGTGTAATACCACTTCTTGTGGTAATGGCTTTAGCTGTTTCATTCCGGAGGTTAGCATTTGTATCACTAGGTAGACTTTCCGGTTTTCTTTCACCTATTAACCTTGCTAGGTTACTTACTTCTTGTTCCAAATTTTGAATAGAAGCTTGTTGATTTCTAAATGCTTGAGCATTTTGTTCATTGGTTTGTTTCTGAGATGTGAAAAAATATGTTTGAGATTCAACTAGCTTCGTCATCATATCTTCTAAATTCGGCTTTTTATCATCGGTTTGTTGTGGTTTGTTTTGAAAATTAGGTCTTTGCTGATTGTACGTATTATTGGATACTTGTTGATTGCTAGGACCTTGTTGATTATTGTATGAAACATTTCGATTATAATTCTGGTTTTGATTGTAAATCGGTCTTGGCGGTTGATAATTATTCTGATAATTATTTCCAGGCCTTTGGTTTAGATATGAAATATTCTCTCTTTGTTCCATTGTTAGTTCAATACTGAGACAATCTTTTGTCAAATATGGTCCTCCACATTGCTCACAACTAATTCGTATTGAGTGTCTATCTTTAGTAATCTTTTCCATTCGTCTCTCGACAGCATCTATCTTTGCGGAAATGGAATCTAAGTCATGGCTAGAATCGGCTCTAGCTGCTTTAGATGATCTAACGATATCTTTTTCTTGGTGCCACTCATGTGAGTGGGAAGCAGTGTTATCAATAATTTTATAAGCATCAGTTTCGGTTTTCTTCATAATAGAACCACCAGCTGCTATATCGATGTCTTTCCTTGTAGTGATGTCGCATCCTTGGTAGAATATTTGTACTATTTGACAGGTGTCTAAACCATGTTGCGGACATCCTCTTAATAACTTTCCAAATCTTGTCCACGCCTCATATAGAGTTTCATTTGGTTTCTGTGTGAACGTAACAATTTCTCCTTCAAGTCTTACGGCTTTAGATGCTGGAAAGAATTGTTTAAGAAATTTTTCAACTAAAACGTCCCATGTATCAATTGCCCCTTCAGGTAACGATTCCAACCAATCTTTGGCTTCTCCCTTTAAAGTCCAGGGAAATAACATGAGATATATCTGTTCATCCTCCATTTCTCGAATTTTAAATAGTGTGCAGATCCTATTAAAGGTACGAAGATGTTCATTTGGATCTTCCTTCGGCGCACCACTAAATTGGCATTGATTAGTCACCATATGTAGAATTTGTCCTTTGATTTCATAATCTGGCGCATTAATGTCTGGATGAGTAATTGCGTGACCTTGGCCAGTGCGTTTAGCTCTCATTCGGTCTTCCATACTTAAAGGTTCCAGATTCTCCATAATTGAATTTGTTGAATCTGAATCACTAGAGGATTCTGATTTAATGGTTCGCTCCTCAACAATCTCTATTTGAATGATTGGTGGTTCCGGAGGAAAAATTAATGGTTCAGGATCTATGAATCGTCCCTGAATATTCTCCGGATTCTCAATTGTGAGGTTGGGTTCAAAAAATGGATTATCGTAAATTTGAATTGGAGTACTTGGTCGACTGGATGACGATTCTAAAGAAAAATCAACGGTGACAATATTAGCTAGATGTCTTGATCGAATTACAGGTGGTGAACGTACAAAAGGTGGTGAACGTCTTGCTCGGTGCATTCACTGAATATCCTATTAGTTTTTAAAAGGAAAGAAAAATTATATAAGTTATCCAATTAATAGACTTTTCTGATTTTGCCCACGTTTCGAATAGCCAAAAGATACAGCAGAGGGGCAGGATTCATTTGGTCTCAATATAATTGAGTACTGTTTGGCTCCAATAACCCGGTCCACGTACAAATCTAACTATTACTACGAACCAGAAAATTTTGATGTCTATCAATTTAACCACTTAAAATAAATTTTCGTAATTTAAAGAAATTTAGAGAAGAAATAGAATAAAAATCTATGTCCTAAAAACTAGAATGGCGAGAAATAAGAAAGAAAAAGAGCGCGTCGAAAAAGGTCGAAAAAGAAAAGGGTTGAAAAATAAAAGGCGTCGAAAAATAAGAAAGAAAAAGAATGACTTATAAAACTTTAAAACACTCGACTAACCTAACCTTATTACTATCACTAACTTAAAATTAAAATTGCAAATTGAGATTACTAATTGGAGTGATAATTGATACATAGGTAAAAGGCGTCGAAAAATAAAAATAAGAAAGTAGTGCGTTGAAACTTAAAAAAGAACTAAAAACTAAGAATTAAAAGTTGCGTCTAAAAATATTAAGGCTTACAAGTAAAACTATATCCCAAATGGCAATATCTTAAAAAGGTACTAAAACTTAAAAAGGCGTCGCAAAATTCTAAAGCACCTAGATCTTAGTTTAAAGAATAAGCACTTAAGGGATTTTACGGCAAAGCCTAAAAATCTAGAAATAAAAATAACTATGACAAAAACTATGGATTAAAACTAAATACGAACGAAAAACACAAATATTACTCTAAAACAAATAAAAAGGAACAAAATATAAAAATATACTAAAAGTTGTAAAAATTACAATTTTTATAAAAATATTATTTTTATATTATTTATTTAATAAAACTATTAATTTTATAATTTAATAAAACTAATTAAACTAAATACATAAATTAATTAAAACTTAAATTAAATACTAAATTAATTAAATATTTAACCCTAAATATAAATTAATTAATAATAATTAATAATACTCCGTATTTAATGCAGATTAGGGTTCTATCAGGTGCGTGTCAGGGTGGCTCCGCGAGTCGCGGTACACCTGGCAACAAACTCCGCGAGTCGCGGGGTTTGAAATTTCAGATAAGGTGGTTTCGTTTGACAGGTTTTGTAGTTTTTTTTAAATTATATTTTATATATTTTTCTGTTTTAATAATTAAATAAAATATTTATATAAATTAAATAAAAACTTATGTTCTAAAAACTAAAATAAAAATAGAAATACTTTATAATTTTATAAAAAACTTAAAAATAGATTTATATATATATATATTTTTTTTGGTTTTGATTTTATGTTTTAAATAAACACAAAATATTTAAATAAAACTTATATTTTTATAAAATAAAAATAAAGAAACTTTATAAAACTTAAATATTTAACAAATTCTTAAAAATATTTATATTTTTGTTTTCTTTTTATGTTTTCGAATATTTAAAACGTATTTTTACAAAAGCGTATTTTTTTATAAAAGTAAACTAAAAAATTATTTTTTTTTTTTATATAGCGTTGCGCTTCCGGCTTTTAAGCTAGATTTTAAAATCCCCGGCAGCGGCGCCAAAAATACTTGATAGTTAAAGCTAAGGGGTATAAAATACTATTAAATTTTATAAGAAAATACTATTAAATATGATACAATTTTACACAAGATATTTATTTATTTATAGAATAGATATACTTAAACCTTACTACAACACTTATAGGCAGTGTACCTAATCGTACAGTAGTGTAGTTTTTAGTAAGTCCGGTTCGTTCCACAGGGAATCTTTAAACAAAGCTTAACGCTATATTAGTTTTAATTTATAAAAATACAAATATATATATAAGTAATATTATTATTATAAAGGGGGGTTTTTACCGTTTAATGACCGGTTTGTCGATTTTTAAAACTTAGTCGCAATTAAAACCTAATGTAAAATATTAAAAATAAATACAAGACTTAATTTAAAGCGTAAAGTAAATAACGATAATGAAATTGCGAAAAATAAAAGTGTGATAAAATAAAATTGTGATAATTAAAAAGGACGATAATTAAAAGTGCAATTAAATACAACAACAATAAATAAAAGTGCGATAATTAGAAGTGCAATTAAATATAAAATAAAGGAAATTAAATATGAAATAAAAGAATTATGCTTATTTAAACTTCCGTAATCATGATGTTTGACGTGTTGATTTTAGTTTTATGCCTATGGGTTAATTGTCCTTTGTCCTGGATTATTTAATATGTCCGTCTGGTTTTTGTCCATAACAGTCCATCAGTCATAAATATAAAGTGCGAGTGTCCTCGTCAAATTATCCTTATACCCGAAGTTAAATATTCCAACTAATTGGGAACTTAAACTGTAACAAGGTTTTATTACTTTTATTAATAATTACACCAGGATATCGGCTGCGTGTAACCCAAGGTTTTAATACTTTGTTAACAATTACGCCAAGTGTCCTTGTACATAATTTCACCCCTGTTTTAATAATTTCATAGACTATTAATCCATTCCCGTGTCCGGTTAAATGAACGATTATTCGTACATATAAATACCCCGCCCATCGTGTCCGATCGAGTGTATATGGTTATTTATAGGTACGTCCAATTGTAAATCTTTATATTAAAATTAACAAACTATCATTTAGTTAAACAAATATAAAGCCCATTAATAGCCCATAGTCTAATTTCCACAAGTGTCGTTCTTTTGTCCAAACCCCAATTATGGTACAAAGCCCAATTACCCAATTTTAGTAATTAGCCCAACATCATGATTACTTCGATTTAAATAAGCATAATAATAACTTAGCTACGAGACATTAAATTAAAAAGGTTGAACATAACTTACAATGATTAAAAATAGCGTAGCGTTACACGGACATAATTTCGACTTACACCCTTACAACATTCGCTAACATACTCTTATTATTAGAATTAAAATTAAAATATAAATTATATATATATATATATATATATATATATATATATATATATATATATATATATATATATATATATATATATTTACGTATATAGATAGAGAGGATGGATATTTGGATATTTAAAACGTCGAATTGCGCTGGCTTTTATAGGCATTTTTGTCCAGGGAGACTCCGCGAGTCGCGGCCTTTTTGGCCTTCAAACTCCGCAACTCGCGGAGTTTGTTTCTACAGCTCATCTCATTTTGGAACCTTTCTTGTCGACGGTTTTAATATATAAATATAATATATATATAATTTATATAATTAATTATATATTATATTATATTTATATACATAGTTAACTTGTAATTTTTAGTTCGTTGCGTCGAGCGTTGAGAGTTGACTCTGGTCCCGGTTCCGAATTTTTGAACATCCTTGCGTACAATTTAATATCTTGTACTTTGCGTTTTGAATCTTGTACTCTTGTAATTCTGAGACGTTTCTTATCAATAATTGGAACCTCTTTGATTGTATTTTGTACTTTTGAGATTTTTGGTCGTTTGCGTCTTCAATTCGTCGAATCTGTGTTTTGTCTTCACCTTTTATTATTTAAACGAATATCACTTGTAAATAGAACAATTGCAACTAAAAGCTTGTCTTTCTTGAGGAATAATGCTATGAAATATATGTTCGTTTTTAGCATTATCAGTAATCGTGATGTTGGGCTAAATATTAAGACGGGTTTATTGGGCTTTGGACCATAATTGGGGTTTGGACAAAAGAACGACACTTGTGGAAATGAGACTATAGGTTATTAATGGACTTTATATTTGATTAATACAGAGATTTACAATTTGACATAGTTATATATAACCACATACGCTTGATCGGATACGATGAGTGGGATATTTATAAATACGAATTATTGTTCATTTGATCGGAAGCGGGGATGGATTAATAGTTACTGGACTCATTAAAACATGGGTGGATTACATTCAAGGGTAATTGGTGTAATTGTTAACAAAGTATTAAAACCTTGGATTACACGCAGTCGATTACCTGGTGTATTCATTAAACAAAGTATTAAGACCTTGTTATAGTTCGAATCCCCAATTAGTTGGAATATTTGACTTCGGGTATAAGGTTAAATTTGCCGAGCATTCTATAATTATGACCGATGAACTATTATGGGCAAAAACCAGATAGGTTTCAAATACATCCAGGACAAAGGACAATTAACCCAGGGTAATAAATCATAATCAAAATGTCAAACATCATGGTTACGGAAGTTTAAATAAGCATAATTATTATATTATTATTTATTTTACGCACTTTAATTATTGTCATTTATATTTACGGTTAAGTTTTAAAATCGACAAACCGGTCATTAAACGGTAAACCCCCTTTTATATATTATTATATATAATTATATATATTTTGTACAAATATAGTTATTTAAAATATAGTGTGCAATAAGTCACCTCCCTGTGGAACGAACCGAACTTACTAAAAACTATACTACTCTACGATTAGGTACACTGCCTATAAGTGTTGTAGCAAGGTTTAGGTATATCCCATCTGTAAATAAATAATTAAAACTTGTGTAATTTGTATCGTATTTCATATTAAAAATAATAGTATTTTGTATACACCGCTGTACACATTAAACAGCGTGTATTCTCATCCCTGAAAACATGTAAAAAGCGGGACTGTAGACTCACCTTTGAATAAAGCTCGGATGACAGACAAAAACTTGTACGGATTATAGCTGAGTAATGCAACCTAAGTATACGTATTTAGGTTGGTAAATATATGTATCTTAAATAAGGGTAGTTTCATAGTATAAGTTGTCTCATTTCTCGAATCGACGCGTTTCAAAGTAAAAGTCAACAAATAGTCAACTAGATCATGCAAGTCAAACAAAGTCAACCGAAGTTAAACCGAAAGTCAAACTTGGTCAATGTGGTCAACTAAAGTCAACATCAGTAGGTTCATGTCAAATGTTGGTCAATATGTCAAACCTAAGTCAAACAACACGTTTCAGGTCATAAATGGTCATTTTCACAATTTCAGTTTATTGTTGTGCACAAAGTTCATGAACATGTAGCATACTTAGCACATTACCTCATAGTACAAAATTCACGTAAACATAGAAAACTCCAGATCATAAGTCTACTCAAAATCGATTCCAAAAAGTCCGGCTAGGGTCTCATACGATAATTAAAAGTCAGGAATCAGAAGGGGTACATTTATGGTTTGCCAAGTCAGTTTCTGACCGCGCACTGATTTCGTTTCGGCTATAAACAAAACTAGGGGCATGAAATTGATACAAGACAAGTGGACATAGTTCAAGGACAAGTCAAACTAACACATATCAAAAATATAGCAATTTATATTTATCCAATTTGTACAGTTTATTCATGCAAGTTGAATATTCAGTTTTCAGCTCAAATCAGAATTTACATAAAGTATGGCCCTATTGTGCCCAATGCATAAGGTTTCAGAGATTGACATTAACTAATAATAAGTCACATATCATGTCAAAATTCATTTTCCAGAAGCATACATGCTAATTCAATAAATACAAACCACATAGTATAAAACAGAGAGCAAGTTGCAGGTTCGATTCTAGTTTAGCTAGTCACATTCGCACACAATTATCCGAAGATCTAGATACAATTAGACTATATGAATGGCGAAGTACTTTTTGTGTAATTTTCAAATATGCAAAGCTTTAAACACAGAAGTCAATACATTTTATCATACAAGGCTGTTTTCATGCAAGTGCTGTATAATTCCACTTTTACACTAAATCAAGCATATCTCGAGTTATACATAAGTAAACGACATGATATCCTAGTGTAACTTGAGTGTTTTTGAATTATATTTCCAGTGGTATAAGTTTCACAAGCTAATTAGTGGTCTAAAAAACCCATATTTCTGATTACACACAAAAACACAACGTTAATTTCAATTGACCATAACTTGATCATCCGGAAACGAAATCAAGCGAATCCAAAGCCTAAAATCAATAGTTTTTTGCAAGGAATCTAATTAAAACATAATATCATGCATTTGAAAAATCAAAATTCACTGATCATGCAATAAACAAATTCGGTTCTTAACCCTAACGCATCAAACGATCAATTTAACGATAACAATTAACATGTACGCGTATAGACTTGAGCAATTGACAACATAACTATGAAACATCAATAAAAATCAGATTTTAAAGATTAGGGTTAGCTATTTATACCTTTGATCAACAAATCATTTATACCAACGCTTAGCTATTGATGTGAATTGCAACTTTCGTGTTGAAGGTTTTGTCTAAAAGTGAAAATTTAATGGTGTTGTGATGGTGGTGAATGGTGACGTAAAGAGAGGCCAGGGAGGGAGAAAAGAATCGACTGATTAGGGTATTAGGATGATTATGCAGTCTAATTTCTATTATAGCTACTTAAATTAGGCCCTAAGCACACTACTAATACCCAATAAGCCCAAATTAGAAATTAAAGGGGTGGGGGGTTGGGTTTCGGTCGATTGGCCCAAGTGGGATATCCCCGGGCTCGTGTTTTGCAATTCCTTGTATTCGTGGCTCGTTTCAAGTGCCGTTTAGTCGTACCGAAGTTCCGAAACGCTATACCGATCGTTAAACGCAACCAAACGTTAATTTATTAAAAATCTAATAAATTAATTATTTTTGAAAAGTTAATAATTAATAATTTAATTATTAAAATAAACCCCAGCGTTTCGTTGTTCAAAAAGCAGTTATCAAAACTGTATCATTTTTATCGTATTTCTTTATCTCAAATATTTATTCGAATTAATAATATCTCATATTAATTATTGTAACCCTCCAAGGATCAAGTACGCATTTATTACTCATAAACACATAAACGTCAAATAATCACCGTTAAATAAACTAACGGAAGGTTAACGGAAGTAACAGAAAAAGCAGGGTTATTACATGGCTGCTATGAACGGGCTGAAGAGGCTTGTGAGGCCACACGCCGTATTAATATGGCTGCTATATAAAATGTATGTAGGAATGAAGAGTCAACTGTAGAGAATATTTTAAATGTTAGAAATGTAATATTTTGTACTTGTCTTCATATTTTTTGAGTTTCCTTGGCATTTTAACGTTCAATATTTTACATTATCTGTACTATATGTAAAACCCTGGAGGGTGTTTGTAGTGAAACTAGTATCATAGAGTTTGGTGTGCCGACCATCATGACGAACGTAGATATCTTGACTATGCGTGAGCTTGGTCAAGATGTTTATACGGTTAAGACCAACATATTTTTGCCAGAAACACCATATATTATCCAAATGGTTCTTCGAGGGAAGGTCCTCCTACCAACGAAACCTAGAATGCATTTCTTAAGGGAGTAGGTCTAAAATATAATCTAAAAACTTCGTTGTAATTTGTTTTTGTGATATATTCAGATTAACAAGAAAAGTACGAGGCAAATTATTATAGAACATATTTCATTTTCGTAGCTTGTACTTTGAAAAATATACATACATGATTTCATCCATATTGGTGTTGCCGGATAGGTGGTCAGTCCATCCGGAAACATATGGTTCATACATATTATTTCTTTAAATTGGTTGCATGCGACGTGGCAGAACTTCTCTGTGTGGAGTCTCTAAATGATAGGCTCTGAATTCGTTGATGTCGATGATTTTATATGGTCCCTCCCATCGTACTCCAAGCTTCCATGTGTCCTTGACTCTGCCGGCGTCATTTTTTCTTAGTACCAGGTCGTTTAACTGGAATGTTAGAGGTTTGACTTTTTTATCATAGTGTTTTGCCATTTTTTGTTTTCTTTATGCTTGACGAATGGACGCGATTATCCTTCTTTCTTCCAAAAAAATCAAATTTTCTCTTAGTCCATCCTCATTTTATTCTTCGTCAAATTCCATCATTCGGAATGTTGGTACACTTTCTTCAGCTGGTATCAATGCCTCTGTTGTGTATACGAGGCTGAACGGTTTTTCTTTGGTACTGTCTTTTGGTGTTGTTCGATGTGCACATAATACATGTGATAATTCATCCACCCATCCTTTTCTGCTATGGCCCAGTCTTTCCTTTATTCCTGCTACAATCTCTGTTAGTTACCTCGACTTACCCATTTGCCTGTAAATGTGCTACCGACATGAATGTTTGCTTAACATCCATGCCTGCATTCCAATCTTTAAATGGATTGTTTGTAAATTGTTTTCCATTGTGACTGACTATCTCACGTGGTAAACTAAAACGACAAACTATATTCTCCTAGATGAAGGTTAATATTTTCTTGCCGGTTATCGTACTTAGTGACTTGGCTTCAACCCATTTTGTGAAGTAGTCAATGGCTGCTACCATAAATTTCATGTTGCCTACGCCCTTTGGGAATGGTCCAACAATATCAATTCCCTATTTGCATAATGGCCAGACTGTATTGACCAAGACCATGTTATGTCTTGGTGACATACTGACTGGTGCATTTATCTAGAAGGCTTCACGGTTTTATATTAATTCATACGTTTCCTTGTACATTCCCGACCAGAAGTATCTCATTCTCATTATTCTGTATACCATGGTCATGTAGTCTGAATGTATTGAACATGCCCCTTCATGCATTTCTTGAACGATTGTTTTGCTTATTTTGGGCCGACACACCTTAAGTCTGGTCCCATAAAGGATTTTCTGTATAATATGCAATCGTTTAAGTAATACATTGGTGCCTACAGACGAATTTTTCTTTCCTGTAATTTGTCTGCCGGTAGTACCCATTCATTTTTGTATTTGATGAACGGTGTCAACCAGCAATCTAGCTCCTCCGTGCCCACAACCATGATGTTTTCCTCTTCCATTAATCTTCCCTCCAACACTTCTATCATGACATTCTTTCTGAAGTGATCGTATATGAGTGATGCCAACTTACTTAAAGCATCTTCTTTTTTGTTACGATTTCAAGGTATTTGCTTTATCTCAAACATTTTGAATCCTTTGACTATCAGTTTTGTCAATTCCAAGTATTTTTGCATGGATTCATCACGTGGTTTGAAACTTTCACTAAGTTGGCTTGCCACCAATTGTGAATCGATGTAAGAAATTATGCGTTCAACATTGATAGTTGTTGCTAATCTTAAACCAGCCAGCAGGGCTTCCTACTCTGCCTCCTTATTTGATACTGCAAATTTCATCCTTATTGAGTAAGTAAATTCTTCTCCCTCTGAGCTGACGATTACTAAACCTATGTTGGCTCCTTATTCGCTAGAGGCTCCATCTGTGAACAATTCCCACATTTCATCTTGTTCTCTTCTGTAAACGGGTGTTTCACCCTGACCGACTATTTCTCCTGAAATTTAACCAGAAAGTCTACCAATACTTGTCCTTTCATAAAGCTTCATGGATATAAATTTATTTCATGTTCCCCTAGCTCGATTCCCATTTTTCTAGTCTACCCAAAATTTCTGGCCGGGTTAAGACTTGCTCGATTGGTTGGTCAGTTAGGACTCTAATAGGATGTGCTTGGAAATATCTTCTCAACTATAACATCTCGCCAAATTCCCATCTGACGGTGTGTTAATCATCTGGTCCCACAGTAACAGTTACGCCCTCTAAATGAGATGTTTTCTAAAAGTATTCGCATTTATTGATAAAAAGTTTGACTTAAAACGCAAGTCTTCACAAATGACAAAATACCACAAGTACCATAGAAATAAGTAAAAATGTTTAATAAAATAAATAGTTTAGATCATTCAATTACCTTTTCAAATATCTAAGACATCATGTCATATCATTTATAGATTTGTATATATAGTTCAATTTGTGATATCGGCTAAAAAGTCACGTTTTCACCCCGGTATTAAGGCCCAAAAACAAGAAAGATTCGAACTTTTTCAGAAAAATACCCACTTCGTCAGTTAGAATTGAAGAACAAGTAATTACGAAGGCGGTGCAAAAAGAATCAAGAGAATCGGAGCTAAAACGAAGATTCTAGAGCAAAAACGGTGAAAGACAAGAAATCAAGTTACGATCCAGTGAATCAAGGCTGACCAGCACCAAAAATGGCCTGCCATACGGATTGCCAGTATGGGGTATGTCCTGCCAAACGGTGGAGCAAACGGCCCCAAGAAATGGGCTGCCAAGCAAACGGCTTGCCAAATACGGCTCACCAAACGGGTTGCCATACAGCTTGCCAGCCGTTTACAGGCAAAAACTTCGCTTATTTAAAGGGTCTTTGTCATTCATTCCAACACACACTTCAATTCACTTCTTTCTCTCTCTTGTACAATATTAGTCATACTCTCAAGGCCTTCGACTACGTGCGGGAAACCTAGTACCCGGAGAAGAACGCTGAAGATTGTATTAGGAGAGGTCTGGAGTCTTGAAGTTGTCACTTTTATATTCAGAACTCGTTTAATCTACTGGTACTTCTATCCTTTATCTTATATAATGTTTTATGATATTGTTGCCATGATTAGCGAGTAGTTATCTTTAGTGTATGCTCTGATGTAAGCAGTTATAATGCCTAAATAATATTATGGTTTTTGTATGATGTCGAAATACTTTCCGATTTTGCTTTAAACTCAACCGCTTTTCCAACTAATAGAACGTAGTTATAGGCTCTGTTATTGGGAAGTCGCGAACCCCGATTCAGAGTACACTATCTGTGAAATGTCCCGTTCATATTGATTATAAACATTCCATATTAATTGATTTTGTTGCAAGGTTTTGACCTCTATATGAGACATTTTTCAAAGACTGCATTCGTTTTTAAAAACAAACCATAACCTTTATTTTATCGACAAAGTTAAAAGGACGCCACCTAGATTATCAAAAATGATAATCTAAAAAATATCACACTTACACACTACCAATACATATTGGTTTACAATATTAATAAGTTACAACAAAGTAAATTTCGAATGCAGTTTTAAACAATATTATACAAGCATGCTGACTCCAAATCTTGTCCATATATTAGCATGCAACAGCGGAAGCTCTTAATAATCACTTGAGAATAAACATACTTTAAACGTCAACAAAAATGTTGGTGAGTTATAGGTTTAACCTATATATTTATCAAATTGTAATAATAGACCACAAGATTTCATATTTCAATATACATCCCATACATAGAGATAAAAATCATTCATGTGGTGAACACCTGGTAACCGACATTAACAAGATGCATATAAGAATATCCCCATCATTTCGGGACATCCATCAGACATAATATAAAACTCGAAGTACTAAAGCACCCGGTACTTTGGATGGGGTTCGTTAGACCCAATAGATCTATCTTTAGGATTCGCGTCAATTAGGCGTGCACTAATTCTCAAAATTAGTGATGTTCCCTAATTCTTAGGCTACCAAGCAAAAGGGGCATATTCGGCTTCGATCGTTCAACCATAGAAAGTAGTTTCATGTACTTGTGTCTATTTTGTAAAACATTTATAAAGCTGCATCTATTCTCATCCTAAAAATATTAGATTTTAAAAATGGGACTATAACTCACTTTCACAGATTTTTACTTCGTCGGGAAGTAAGACTTGGCCACTGGTCGATTCACGAACCTATAACAAATATGTACATATATATCAAAGTATGTTCAAAATATATTTACAACATTTTTAATACTTTTTAATGTTTTAAATATTTTCAGTTAGCTGTTCTCGTTAGTAACCTACAACTAGTTGTCCATAGTTAGATGTACATAAATAAATTGATATATATTATCTTGACCTAATCCACGACCCAGTGTATACACGTCTCAGGCTAGATCACAACTCAAAGTATATATATTTTTGGAATCAACCTCAACCCTGTATAGCTAACTCCAACATTACTGCATATAGAGTGTCTATGGTTGTTCCAAATAATATATATAGATGGGTCGATATGATATGTCAAAACATTTGCATACGTGTCTATGGTATCTCAAGATTACATAATATATTAGAATACATGTATAATACAATATAAGTTAGCTAGGATATGATTTGTATAGAATTGTTACAATATTTCCCGTAGCTATAACAATCAAAAAATATCCAATCTTGTTTTACCCATAACTTCTTCGTTTTAAATCCGTTTTGAGTGAATCAAATTGATATGGTTTCATATTGAAATCTATTTTATGAATCTAAATAGAAAAGTATAGGTTTATAGTCAAAAATATAAGTTACAAGTCGTTTTTGTAAGAGGTAGTCATTTCAGTCGAAAGAACGATGTCTTGATGACCATTTTGAAAAACATACTTCCACTTTGAGTTTAACCATGATTTTTGGATATAGTTTCATGTTCATAAGAAAAATCATTTTCCCAGAAGAACAACTTTTAAATCAAAGTTTATCATAGTTTTTAATTATCAAACCCAAAACTACCCGCGGTGTTACTACGACGGCGTATGTCCGGTTTTACGGTGTTTTTCGTGTTTCCAGGTTTTAAATCATTAAGTTAGCATTTAGTTGATTTTAAAAGTCAAGTTAGAAGGATTAACTTTTATTTGCGAACAATTTTAGAATTAACTAAACTATGTTCTAGTGATTTCAAGTTTAAACCTTCGAATAAGGTAGTTTTATATATATGAACCGAATGATGTTATGAACATCATTACTACCTCAGGTTTTGTGGATAAACCTACTGGAAATGAAAAAAATAAATCTAGCTTCAAATTATCCTTGGATGGCTTGAAAGTTCTTGAAGCAGAATCATGACACGAAAACAAGTTCAAGTAAGATTTCCACTCGAAATAAGATTGTTATAGTTATAGAAATTGAATCAAAGTTTGAATATGAGTATTACCTTGTATTAGAAAGATATCTTACTGTAAATAAGAAAGATTTCTTGTGGTTGGATGATCACTTTACAATATTGGAAGTAAGCTAGCAAACTTGGAAGTATTCTTGATTTTATGAAACTAGAACTTATAGAATTTATGAAGAACACTTAGAACTTGAAGATAGAACTTGAGAGAGATCAATTAGATGAAGAAAATTGAAGAATTAAAGTGTTTTTAGGTGTTTTTGGTCGTTGGTATATGGATTAGATATAAAGGATGTGTAATTTTGTTTACATGTAAATAAGTAATGAATGATTACTAATATTTTTGTAATTTTATGAGATATTTCATGCTAGCTGCCAAATGATGGTTCCCACATGTGTTAGGTGACTCACTTGGGCTGCTAAGAGCTGATCATTGGAGTGTATATACCAATAGTACATACATCTAAAAGCTGTGTATTGTACGAGTACAAATACGGGTGCATACGAGTAGAATTATTGATGAAACTGAACGAGGATGTAATTGTAAGCATTTTTGTTAAGTAGAAGTATTTTGATAAGTGTCTTGAAGTCTTTCAAAAGTGTATGAATACATATTAAAACACTACATGTATATACATTTTAACTGAGTCGTTAAGTCATCGTTAGTCGTTACATGTAAATGTTGTTTTGAAACCTTTAGGTTAACGATCTTGTTAAATGTTGTTAACCTATTATTTATTATATCTAAAGAGATGTTAAATTATTACATTATCATGATATTATGATATATTAATATATCTTAGTATGATATATATACAGTTAAATGTTGTTGCAACGATAATCGTTACATATATGTCTCGTTTCGAAATCATTAAGTTAGTAGTCTTGTTTTTACATATGTAGTTCATTGTTAATACACTTAATGACATGTTTAATTATCATTTATCATGATTAAACATAGTGTATCAATATCTTAATATGATTCATATGTATTTAGTAAGACGTTGTTATAACGATAATCGTTATATATATCGTTTCGAGTTTCTTAATTCAATAAACTCAATTTTATGTATATAACACATTGTTAAAATACCTAATGAGATACTTACTTATCATAATATCATGTTAACTATATATATAATCATATATATGTCATCATATAGTTTTTACAAGTTTTAACGTTCGTGAATCACCGGTCAACTTGGGTGGTCAATTGTCTATTTGAAACCTATTTAAATTAATCAAGTCTTAACAAGTTTGATTGCTTAACATGTTGGAAACACTTAATCATGTAAATAACAATTTCATTTAATATATATAAACATGTAAAAGTTCGGGTCACTACAATCTGTGTCACCCCTTGGTAAGAGAAGTCTATCGGATACAACGTAAGATCGACTGAGGCACACCGGTTGTAGTAAGTCTATCAAGCTTTGGATTCCGACTGAGGACTCTTTCGTAGTGAAACATCTAACTATACCCTTAGTACATTGTCGGTCCTACACCATGCTAGTGTAGTCACCAGGCATATAAACTTCGTACGTGCACGCTGAAGCACCGCGGTTGTTGTAAGCTGTACCTCTGCTAAGTAAGGCCATGGAACCCGGTTAGTGTTGACCAGTACACTGCACCATAATGCGGTCTCAAGCATTGCACCCCGCTTGAGGGATTCTTAGTTAATTAAGGAACTATTTGTTTAGACACATAAAGGATTGGACCGTTAGGATAACCGAACATGTTCATGGAAGTCAGCTTGACTTGGCTATGGTGTTCTTTATGGTTGAACTCTTTTTAAGGGCCTAACTATCTTTCAAAACCAATCATTAACGAAAGCATTGAAACACATCACGTCTCTCGAATATGGTAAACCATGTATTCTATTATGCTTAAGAAAGTTTAGACCATTTTAGAATGTTAATACGTCACCCAACCGAGTCGCTCAATTGGATGAGCCGTCTGAACATGTATGCATGTAGTCAGACTGCACGAGCGTCGGGGGTAAGGGACGTTGCTGTCTATTCAGAATCTTCAAGCCTAATGCAGTACCCAGTGACATGTCTTATGACAGGGGCGTTTAAGACCAGTGTAATGAATACAAGGCCTCTGCCTATTCATGAGCCAGCATTCCATAATCTCGGCAGAATAACTGATGAATTCATAGTATGCACTCACTTTAACCTTATCCAAATTATGAATTTTATCGCATTTACTTTATCTATCTTATAAATTAGAAAATCCCAAATTAAATAACCACTACTCCCTAACTATCTTAGGCTTAAATATAGGTTCGATTCTACTGATATCTCAAAAATACGACTCTAGGTCATACTTCCCTTACTTATAAGGAGTAGTAAGATTTAGGCCCCGCTAAATATAAATTTAAAACAGTACCCTCTCTCACGAGTGGCTGATCCTGGCGAGCCGCGGCCCGGGACACCGCGCAAATAAAAACCGCCCGTTTCGGCCATATCAATTTGCACACAACAGTTTCTGCTCGCGCATCAGCTTTATAACATTTATCATTTATTCTGGAAAAATGCAAAAGACACATGGTGTCACGACCCTACTTTTTCTGTTATCTTTTACCGTTTATTATTTAACGCCCTTTAATTGTTATTCGTGCCACGTCTATGACCTATATTATTATTTTAGTAATAATATATTAATTATTATGTGTTATGTGAATATTTGTATTCATATTTTAAATTGTATGTTTCTACGTGTCGTGGATTTCAATCCGGAAAATCTTTTCGGTTTTCAAACCAACGACCAAGCTTTCTGGATTTTTAAATCTTAATTATTTTAAATATGATATTTTAGTGTCATATATTTATATATAGTGTTTATATATATTTTTCTACGCGTATTTGTTATCTCTCCGAATATTTAATCGCGCAGTCGTATTTTCGCGTTTCGATCGGACGTTCGGGCCACAAGATAATTAACATTTAACAATTTGGGCTAAGTGGGGCCCACCCCACTCCCTTGTTCGGCCGGACCAAGGGGTATACCCCCTTTGCTTTCTTTTTTTGCTAATCACTTTTCACTTCATAATTCATTTCACAAAATTTTCCTAAACCTAAACTTCATATTTTTCTCTCATTTTTCTTCCTCCCTCCCCTTTTTGGCCATCGCCTACCTCACCCACAAACATCATCATCTTCAACAATTAAAATCTTGGATCATCAAATCATTCACATAATCGTGTTCCTCTCGTTCTCCTCTACATGCTCATATCTTTCATTCTCGATTAGGGTATAAACCCTAACCCTAGATTTTTGACTTTTCACTTATTTTTCTGTATTTTCATGTAATTATGATAGTATGATGATTATATGTTATTGTATTGTTGATATTATGCGTAGAAATGCTCGATTATATATGTTTTCGGTTTGACTGTTTTGGGACAGCGGTTTGTTTGATCTTTTCTATAAACATAACTGATATAAAAGTCAAGTTAAAGTGTTTAGATGTGTTCCTCTCATCGAGACATTTAATTTTAGACTCCGGATTCATGTCATTTCGATTCCCGGAACATAAGTTATGATTAAAATAGTGTTTTATTGAAATCAAAATGTAAAAACGAAAGTGTTTGAAATGTCCCGTTCTTATTGATTAAAAACGTTCCATATTAATTGATTTCGTTGCGAGGTTTTGACCTCTATATGAGACGTTTTTCAAAGACTGCATTCATTTTTAAAACAAACCATAACCTTTATTTCATAAATAAAGGTTTAAAAAGCTTTACGTAGATTATCAAATAATGATAATCTAAAATATCCTGTTTACACACGACCATTACATAATGGTTTACAATACAAATATGTTACAACAAAATAAGTTTCTTGAATGCAGTTTTTACACAATATCATACAAGCATGGACTCCAAATCTCGTCCTTATTTAAGTATGCGACAGCGGAAGCTCTTAGTATTCACTTGAGAATAAACATGCTTTAAACGTCAACAAAAATGTTGGTGAGTTATAGGTTTAACCTATATATATCAAATTGTAACAATAGACCACAAGATTTCATATTTCAATATACATCCCATACATAGAGATAAAAATCATTCATATGGTGAACACCTGGTAACCGACATTAACAAGATGCATATATAAGAATATCCCCATCATTCCGGGACACCCTTCGGATATGATATAAATTTCGAAGTACTAAAGCATCCGATACTTTGGATGGAGTTTGTTAGGCCCAATAGATCTATCTTTAGGATTCGCGTCAATTAGGGTGTCTGTTCCCTAATTCTTAGATTACCAGACTTAATAAAAAGGGGCATATTCGATTTCGATAATTCAACCATAGAATGTAGTTTCACGTACTTGTGTCTATTTTGTAAATCATTTATAAAACCTGCATGTATTCTCATCCCAAAAATATTAGATTTTAAAAGTGGGACTATAACTCACTTTCACAGATTTTTACTTCGTCGAGAAGTAAGACTTGGCCACTGTTGATTCACGAACCTATAACAATATATACATGTATATTAAAGTATGTTCAAAATATATTTACAACACTTTTAATATATTTTGATGTTTTAAGTTTATTAAGTCAGCTGTCCTCGTTAGTAACCTACAACTAGTTGTCCACAGTTAGATGTACATAAATAAATCGATAAATATTATCTTGAATCAATCCACGACCCAGTGTATATGTATCTCAGTATTGATCACAACTCAAACTATATATATTTTGGAATCAACCTCAACCCTGTATAGCTAACTCCAACATTCACATATAGAGTGTCTATGGTTGTTCCGAAATATATATAGATGTGTCGACATGATAGGTCGAAACATTGTATACGTGTCTATGGTATCTCAAGATTATATAATATACAATACAAGTTGATTAAGTTATGGTTGGAATAGATTTGTTACCAATTTTCACGTAGCTAAAATGAGAAAAATTATCCAATCTTGTTTTACCCATAACTTCTTCATTTTAAATCCGTTTTGAGTGAATCAAATTGCTATGCTTTCATATTGAACTCTATTTTATGAATCTAAACAGAAAAAGTATAGGTTTATAGTCGGAAAAATAAGTTACAAGTCGTTTTTGTAAAGGTAGTCATTTCAGTCGAAAGAACGACGTCTAGATGACCATTTTAGAAAACATACTTCCACTTTGAGTTTAACCATAATTTTTGGATATAGTTTCATGTTCATAATAAAAATCATTTTCTCAGAATAACAACTTTTAAATCAAAGTTTATCATAGTTTTTAATTAACTAACCCAAAACAGCCTGCGGTGTTACTACGACGGCGTAAATCCGGTTTTACGGTGTTTTTCGTGTTTCCAGTTTTTAAATCATTAAGTTAGCATATCATATAGATATAGAAAATGTGTTTAGTTAATTTTAAAAGTCAAGTTAGAAGGATTAACTTTTGTTTGCGAACAAGTTTAGAATTAACTAAACTATGTTCTAGTGATTACGAGTTTAAACCTTCGAATAAGATAGTTTTATATATATGAATCGAATAATGTTATGAACATCATTACTACCTCAAGTTTAGTAGGTAAACCTACTGGAAGTGACAAGAAATGATCTAGCTTCAAAGGATCTTGGATGGCTTGAAAGTTCTTGAAGTAGGATCATGACACAAAAACAAGTTCAAGTAAGATTTTTACTCGAATTAAGATAGTTTATAGTTATAGAAATTGAATCAAAGGTTGAATATGAATATTACCTTGAATAAGAAAGATAACCTACTATATATAACAAAGGTTTCTTGATCTTAGATGATTACTTGGAATGGATTAGAAAGCTTGGAAGTAAATTAGTAAACTTGAAGGGATTTTTGAAGTGTTCTTGAAGTGTTCTTCCTATGATGATTGTAGCGACCCCGACAAATCGTCAAGTGACGGCGTCGTCTACGTAGGTCCCATTGCATGGTCATAAGTCTTTAAGACAAAGTTTGACCAAAATATGTCGCCTTCATTTCAAAATAAAGATTGTTCCCAAAGTTTACAAGAATTGTTCAACCAAAAGTTAAGTTACAAGGTTATAAGTACATTTGAAATCTAGGCGACACGGTTTAAAGTAAAGTCAAAGACGCTCCAAGTAATGCATGTATACTCGATATCCAATGCAAGTATCAAATAGTGAGCGGAAGCATGTTTCACATATCGTGTAAGACCTGAGAAAAACATAGAAATCTGTCAACGAAAACGTTGGTGAAATCATAGGTTTAAGTAAGTAAGTGAGTAAAAGTAAGTAAGTCGAACCACAAGGTTTGCAAAGTTGAAATAATAGTAACACATTCTAAAAGTTAATATTCACGAGCACCCAATTATCAAAGCTTAACATTCCATCCATTGTATACCCCATCCATAGTGCTAGAACAAACACTGATTCTCGAAAATATATTTCATCCGTAGACGGTAGCGAACCGTCAAAGATGAGGGTTGTCAACCCATATGGCCATATAACATAAGTTCTCGCTTACACCCGTCAAGTGTAACTAATGATAATCGAATTGAGGCTTTTTGTTCTAAACTCGTATGTAGAATGTTTGTTTTCCCGTTCTTGTGTTCACTTAGTTCAAAAGAATCGTTTATGTTTTCTCATCCCAAATATAAGTTCAAAAAGAGTAAAAGTGGGACTATGATCTCACCTTTGATTGCAAGAGTGAAATAGTACTTCAACAAGTAAACGTGCAAAGAACAATGCTAGTCTTGACCTAAACATATAGGTTGTATCAATAACGGTAAACACAAACGGTCAAAGATGTTCAATTAGTCCTATGGCTCGTTACGACTCGATTAATATAGCATGTGAATCAATTTGTCAAGTTTCATGCACGATACAAGTAGTTAAGTATGTTAGAACGATTGTATAATCGTTTGGTTAAGTTTGACTAAAAGTCAAACTTGGTCAAAGTCAAAGTCAACGGGGTCGGGTCGGGTGTCCGACAATTTTCTCATGATGATAAGTCATATACGAGCATAATAGTCAAGTTTCATGTTAATCGGAGTTACGGTTAAGCGGGAAACATTTTGGGAGCGTTTAAAGACAAGAAAGTTGGCCTGGGCCATTTGCGCGGTGCGCAATGGGTTGCGCGGCGCGCACCCATGTGCAATACCAGGTCAGAACTCGACCAAGGGAACCATTTATTTGGTTTTTCTGATTTGCGCGGCGCGCAGGTGCACGCGCGGCGCGCATAACCTGGGGAATTGCTGATTGCAGAAAAATAACTTAAGTAACGAACCAAAACTCATTTTAACATATTTCATGCACCGAAAACACTTAAAATGCATAACCTATATCATTAGAAAGGTAATTTGACAAGGAAAACAACTAAGCACATTTCATCAAGCAATTCATCAATTTCAATAACCGATTTTCCGTCAAGTGATCATTAAGAATCCATTTTCAAAGTTTCAAGCTCATCAAATGCATTTTAAGTTTCGGGAATCCAATTCACACATGTGATATGCCGTTTTGAAGGTAATCAAACACACATTGCAACTAAACACTTATCAACAACAATTCATAGCATTTAATGCACCAAAAGTTCATATAAAGCTTATCAAACCCTAATCCAAAATCACTAATCAAGTTTATGAAGTTTTACAAATCAACCTACACATCAAATTGAAGCTAGTGACACTAGGAACACATCTAATACTTGCACTTTAACATATTAACAACATTTAAGCATCCAAATCATAAATCAAACACACCAAACTTTCAAGTTCATGCTAGTTATCAAAAATAACGAAATCGAACATATAAATCATATATTCATGTTAGACTTGAGCCATAGACACTAATTAACAACTTTATAAGTTAAAAACATCAAGAACACAAAAAATCTAGTGATTTTAGAAAGTTACCCAAACGAGATGAGGTTGGTATGAAATCGAAGAGGAAGATGCAAGGATTCCAAATATGTAATTTGTTTGGATTGAAGCTTGATCGATTTAAAATGGATGATGATTTCTTGTTTGAAGATTTGAGAGAATTCTTGAAAGTGTTAAAAGAAAATGAAAATGAAAATGGAAGGGAATGGGGAGGTGGGTGTTGACTAGTCAAAAGCTAGTCACATCTTTGCTCCCTTGGCGAAACTAGTCCCTCGAGTTTGTTGTCGGGTGCGGGAATTAACCAAACGAAATATTTTAAAACGTTAGAGTAAACGAGTGATGTTATAATTAAATAACGAGAATATTATGAACGTTAGTTAACGAAAGATTCCAAATTAAATGACGAAAGATATTATTTAAAAAAAAAAGACGGTGTTAAAATAAATTTAACGGAAAAACGCGGGATGTTACATTATCCACACCTCAAAAGAAATTTCGTCCCGAAATTTAGTTGGAAGTAGTAGTCGATATCTCTTACTCGAGACTTTACGTTGTTCATGACATGAATAAGTGTAGGTACGTCCTTGAGTGTTCTCATGAATTTGGATAGTCAGGGTTTTACGTTGTATTAAGGTTTGGTTTTACGATCCCCGGTTTCAACTGGTTTTCCTATGAAGAGAAGTTTGTCATCGATAGTTGGTATATCTAGCAGGATTGCACGTTCCTGTTCCGCAGGACACGTTTCTAAGTTTGTTACACGAAATGTAGGGTAAACGGAAACTTAATTTAGTCGGAAGTTCTAAACGGTAGGAAGCGGTTCCAATACGCCCCAAGGTTTCAAAAGGTTCGATATTGCGGATATAGCCTTTCTCGATTTCCCAAAATGGATTACACCTTTCCAAGGTGCGGTTTCTCAATATTACGCGGTTACACACTGGGATTTGTGAGGTTTTCATCTAAGTTTGGTATAACTCTTTTGGCGACTACGGATCGTCTCGAGCCCTCCTCGGATTTGAATGATCTCGATTGTTGTTTCTTGATGGAGTTCAGATTTCGGTGGTTGATGCTTTGGTTAAATGAACAGGGGTATGACATTAGCGGTCATATAGGGTTTCGGAAAGTGCGCGTGAACACACGAGTGGTAACTACTGTTGTAAGAGTGATCTACTAAAGGTGACAATACGAGTTTGTGACATGTCTTTCCAAGACGTAAATCGTTCGTTTGCTCGGTTCGTCAGTTTGTGGGTGGTACGCGGTACTCATGTCTAAGCGGGTTCCCAAGGTTTCTTGTAACACTAGAAGTGAAACGAGTATTTCGATACAGGATAAATGACAAAGATACACCGTGTTGGTGTAGAATCTCTTAAGATATGTTTGAACAAGTCAGTTAGGGTTCGAAAAATGTTCGTTAGGACTATTCACCCTCGTGGCGAATACTAATGTAATATAAGGAGTTTCTCTATCCATGGAGAAATGTTACAAGGAGTTTCCTTAAACGGAAATGCGAGCGATAAAGATAGGAGTGAAATGAGGACCTAGAATAGGATGAGCTTACATCTCGAGGTTGCCATAACGTGCCTCTAGTTGTCAAAAGTTGAAGTCTGAAAGAGAAACGAGGTAGTACACGTAGTTGTATAGTTCGGGGTTGAACAATAGTTGACCGATTATCAGGAACACAAGGGCGTTAAGTCAAAGAAGAGTGAAGTATCGTTGGATTGTGTGTTATCTTAAATTCCAGTAATATCGGACAGTAACGGTGAAATAACAGAGGTATGTGTGTGGTACGTGATGACGAGAAAGTTGATCGGATCTACAGTTTAGTATTCGAATTCTTCGTGCAAAATAACGAATTTTAGTTACGTTAATTTTTGAGTCGAGAGAGTATGCCTTTCGGCGTTCATGTAGAAATATTTCCATGTTTGAGTTCCATCTGTTGCTATACGATTTTAACTAGAAATGTTGGTGTGAAGAATCACGCTCAAGGTTCGAACACGGAGAGGTTTAAAGTTTTCCCTTAGTGAGTTAACGAGTTTAAAAGTCGGGTAACACGAGAAAAGTCAGAAATGAATCTTTGGTAATAACAGACGAGATCTAAGATTTTTTTTTTTTTTTTTTTTTTTTTTTTTTTTTTTTTTACGAATACAAGTCCGAGTTGGTAGAGTTTCCTGATTACATGTGGCTTGATTTCGAGATTGATTGTAATGCCTTGACCATTAACATCATGGTCTAGAAAATTGGACTTCGTTCAACAGAAATTCTCACTCGGAGAATTTGGTATAGAGTTGCTCTTTTCTCAAAAGTTCGAGCGTAAGATGGTGATGTTGTTCGTTTTCCTTCTTTACTTAAATAAGTTAAGATGTCATCCATAAATACGATAACAGATTTGTCTAGATAAGTTGCATACGTGGTTTAGGAGGTTCATGAATACGGACGGAGTCCTAAATAAATCAAACGGTACTAAGAGAGATTTACAACTAACGTTGCGAGTTCGGAAGATGGCTTAGGAGACATCGTCTCCCTTAACCCCCAATTGGTGATAACCGGAACGGAGGTCGTTTTGGAATACACACGGGATTCATGCAAGAAATCATGAGGTCATGGATGCGAGGGAGAGGGTATCGGTTTCCAACCGAAAATTACTCAGTTCACAATAATCTATACAAGATGATGGGGAAACATTTTCTTTTTTTTTTTTTTTTTTTAACGAATAGGTTCCGAGCTCCCTAGTTCTATAGGTGTCAAGTCAAAAGTCTTAACGTATATCCTCCAATAAAATTTATAGGCACACAATATTTTCCGTTGGTCACTTAAATTGCCTAAGTAGTGTCTAGGGGAAAAAGGTGGAATATAAAGAGCACGAGTCAAATCCTTGGTTATAAAACGTCTAACGGTACTCGAATCGAATAAGTATGAAATATACGGTTTGTTGTGAAGAAACGTACCCGTGACTAGTCCATCATCGTCTCGGGCATCCTAGGTGTCGATGTTGTAAGTTCAACGGCGCGCGTTGGTTTTTGCTTTATTCTTTGGGCATTCATTCCTAAAATGACCCGATTGGCCACATTTGTAGCAAATACTCGGCTTTGGTGCGTCGGGCCCCTTTTGAGTGACGGGGGCGGTACTTCCACAATACTTGGCAATATGACCACTACCTTGGCAAATTAGCTTGCCACATTCACCAAAATGATGCTTGTGGCATTTGTTGCAAAAAGGTCGTGTCCCGGCATAACTTTTCTTGCCGACGGGGGTGAGAGGTTCCTTGGCAAAGTTGTTGTTGTAGTTACTCGATTGGGGGGCTTCCCATGTTCTTTTGTTGTTACTCGGGTGGTTCTCGACCATTGGTGCCGGTGCTTCCATTTCATTCGCCGTTTCTAAAGTTTGGCGGGCCTTGGTTAAAGCCTCTTGTAGGTTAGTGGGTTGGGATGCCATTACCCCGTGTTGAATGCTCTTAGGGAGGCCATCCATGTAAAGTTCGACTCTTAGGGATTCGGGAGTCATGAGATTTGGACACATTGAGACTAGTTCGGTGAACCGTTGATTATAAGTTCCGAGGTCATTCCCGACCGTTTTTAAATTCCTTAGACCCTGTTCGAGCCTCCGAGTCTCGTCGCGCGGGAAGTATTCGGTGATCATTCTTTCTCTTAATTCGGTCCAAGAGAGTGTGTGGGCTTCATCGCTTCCCACTAATTGTACATACGTGTTCCACCATGAGAGAGCAATACCGGTGAAAGTGAGGGTGGAAAACTTGACCTTATCTTGGTCTCGACAACCGCTTGTGTTAAAAGCGGTCTCCATTTGTTCAAACCATCGGGTGAGAGTAACCGGTCCCCCGGTTCCATCGAAAGTGGGAGGATTGTACTTCATGAAGTTCTTGTAGGAGCAACCTTCGATTGAATTACCGGCTCCATGATTGTTGTTGTTAGAAAAGTGATCGGCCACGGCCGTACCCACGGCGGTGGTTATCATTCGTTGAAGAGCTTGTTCTAGAGTTTCGAGAGGAGTATTGTGTTGACCTTGGTGAGCCATTGTTCCTTCATGACACAAGAATATCGTTGGTTAGTATTTTCAACAATACTAACCGGAGTATGGAATAAGGATAAAGAGAAAATTTTCCTTGACTCGCCTTAAATTCTCTATGTCATAGTGTCGGAACGTCCATGTGAATCACCGTAATATAATCCCAGAAATTATATTACCCTGATTCTCATGTGCATTTAACATTACTTCATAAAGTCAAGGTGGCGCATCAACAAAATTTATCAACGTAAGATCAAGATCGAATACGAGTTAGATATGATAGAAGAGTTCGAGTATAAATGCACAAATAGTCAAGTAATTCCTACTTTAGTCTATATGCCGGTTGTAGTCTAGATTCACCTATGTACCCTATGACTCGGGGTGGACACAAATGAACTCTAAATCCCTACAACCAATGCTCTGATACCACTTGTAGCGACCCCGACAAATCGTCAAGTGACGGCGTCGTCTACGTAGGTCCCATTGCATGGTCATAAGTCTTTAAGACAAAGTTTGACCAAAATATGTCGCCTTCATTTCAAAATAAAGATTGTTCCCAAAGTTTACAAGAATTGTTCAACCAAAAGTTAAGTTACAAGGTTATAAGTACATTTGAAATCTAGGCGACACGGTTTAAAGTAAAGTCAAAGACGCTCCAAGTAATGCATGTATACTCGACATCCAATGCAAGTATCAAATAGTGAGCGGAAGCATGTTTCACATATCGTGTAAGACCTGAGAAAAACATAGAAATCTGTCAACGAAAACGTTGGTGAAATCATAGGTTTAAGTAAGTAAGTGAGTAAAAGTAAGTAAGTCGAACCACAAGGTTTGCAAAGTTGAAATAATAGTAACACATTCTAAAAGTTAATATTCACGAGCACCCAATTATCAAAGCTTAACATTCCATCCATTGTATACCCCATCCATAGTGCTAGAACAAACACTGATTCTCGAAAATATATTTCATCCGTAGACGGTAGCGAACCGTCAAAGATGAGGGTTGTCAACCCATGTAGCGACCCCGACAAATCGTCAAATGACGGCGTCATCTACGTATGGTCCCATTACATGGTCGTAAGTCTTTATAACAAAGTTTGACCGAAAAGTATGTCGCATTCATTTCATAAATAAGGGTGTTTCAAAGTTTACAAAAGTAGTTTCCATAACAAGTACATAACAATGTTTAAAGTTTGTATGAAACACGTGCGACACGATTAAAAGTAGTCAAAAAGACGCTCCACGTATGCAAGTATACTCGACATCCAATGCAAGTATCAAAAGTATGAGCGGAAGCATATATCACCTAAGTTCAAGGACCTGAGAAAAACATAGAGAATCTGTCAACGAAAACGTTGGTGAAATCACAGGTTTAAATAAGTAAGTGAGTAAAAGTAAGTTGAACCACAAGATTTGCAACATCGATAAAGTCATAGTACATTCTAAAAGTTAATATTCACGAGCACTCAATTATCAAAGCTTAACATTCCGTCCGTTGAACCCCGTAATAATAGTGTTAGAACATACACTGTTTCCCGAAAATATATTTCACCCGTAGACGGTAGCGAACCGTCCGAAGTGAGGGTTTGTCAAACCCATATGGCCATATAACATAAGTTCTCGCTTACACCATCTGATGTAACTAATGATAATCGAATTGAGGATTTGTGTTCAAACTCGTATGTAGAATGTTTGTTTTCCCTGTACTTGTGTTCACGTAGTTTAAAAGAACGTTTATGTTTTCTCATCCCAAAAGTAAGTTCAAAAAGAGTAAAAGTGGGACTATGATCTCACCTTGTATGCACGAACAAAAAGTACTTCGACAAGTAACGTGTGCAAAGAACAATGCTAGTCTTGACCTAAACAATTAGGTTGTATCAATATCGATAGTCACGAAAGGTCAAAGATGTTCAATTAGTCCTATGGCTCAATACGACTCGATTAATATAGCATGTGAAGCAAATTGTCAAGTTTCATGCACGTTACAAGTAGTTAAACATGTTAGAACGATTGTATAATTGTTTGGTTAAGTTTGACTAAAGTCAAACTTGGTCAAAGTCAAAGTCAACGGGGTCGGGTCGGGTGTCCGACAATTTTCTCATGATGAGAAATCATATATGAGCATAATAGTCAAGTCTCATGGTAAACAGGATTATAGTTAAGCGGGAACATTTTGTGATATGAAAAACAAAGACAAAAAAATGAGCTGGACCAAATGCGCGGCGCGCTGGGGGTTGCGCGGCGCGCACCCAAGTGTAAATCCTGGTCAGAAACTAACCAAGAAGGCAGAGATCTGGGATTTTTGATTATGCGCGGCGCGCAGGTATGTGCGCGGCGCGCACTACCTGGGAAACATGTTGTTTGCAGAAAATTGGTCTAAGTCACGACCCAAAACACAATTTAACACATTTCATGCACCGAAAACATTTAAAACGCATATCATATATCATTAGAAAGGTAATTTGACAAGGAAGATAACTAAATGCATTTACTCAATCAAAACCAAACAAACTCATATCAAAATCACCATTAATGCTCACATTTATTACTTCCAAGTTCATAAATGCAATTTAATGATTCGGAAATTTAATACACCCATTTAATACGCCGTTATGTAGATAATCACGTATACAATGTATCTAAACACTTACAAACAACATTACATGTCATTCAAAGCATTACAAAACCATTTCAAGTTCATGAAACCCTAACCCATATTCACCAAATTTCATAATCAAGTTTATGAACTAATCCATGTCAACCTACATACCAATTTGAAGCTAGTGATGTTAGGAACACAATTAAAACATGATCTTTCATCTTTAAACAACATATGAACACCTAAAACTCAAGATTAAGCAAGCATTCTTTCAATATGAATTAGTTACACCAAACTAGCAAGAACAAGCATACAAAACACATAATCATACTAGACTTGAGCCATAGACACTAATTAACAACCTTTTTAACTCAAAAACTCAAGAACACATAAAATTAGTGATTTTAGAAAGTTACCCAAATTTGATGAGATCGGTATGGAATCGAAGAGGAGGTCACGAGGAGTTCAAATATGTAATTTGTTCGGCAAGATGACCGCTAGCTCGATTTTGGATGATGAATCTTTGTATGGAAGTTGAGAGAAAAGTTGAAGTAGTAAGAGTGAAAGAGATGAGATTGAATGGATGAGGATGAGGGTTGACTCTTTGACCTAGTCAAAAGTTTCAACCCTTGGCAAGTTTGGTCCCTTAACTATTAAAACGGGTGTGGGAATTACCTAAGCAAGATAATTCAAACACGTATCAACGAGACGTGTTATAAACATATAACGGAACATAAATAGTTAAACGGAAAAGTTGACGGAAAAAGGCGGGATGTTACATTACCTACACCTTAAAAGAAATTTCGTCCCGAAATTTAGGTAGGCGTAGTAGTCGTTGTTTCTTCCTCGGAATCTGACGTTTCCGGAACCGGGAATAGATGAGGGTGTTTCTTTCGCATTTGATCTTCTCTTTCCCAAGTAAACTCGGGTCCTCTTTTGGCGTTCCATCGGACCTTAACAATCGGGATCCGGCTTTGTTTCAATTCCTTCTCGACGTAGTCCACAATTTCAACCGGTTCCTCCACAAAATGGAGTTTGTCATTAATAGTAAGTTCCTCGAGAGGAACGACTATATCGGGCTCGGCAAGACATTTCTTCAAATTAGATACATGAAAAGTAGGATGGACGGAGCTTAGTTGAGGCGGAAGATCCAAACGATACGCAACGGTTCCAACACGCTCTAAGATTTCGAAAGGACCAACGTACCGCGGATTTAGTTTTCCACGTTTCCCAAAACGGATGACACCTTTCCAAGGTGCGACTTTTAACATGACGCGGTCACCGACTTGAAATTCGAGGTCCTTGCGTCTTTTGTCGGTATAGCATTTTTGACGACTCCGGGCCGTCCGAAGCTTATCTCGGATTTGAAGAATCTTCTCGGTTGTTTCGTGAATGAGTTCGGGCCCGGAAATTTGCACGTCACCCACTTCGGCCCAACAAAGAGGAGAGCGACATTTTCGGCCATATAATGCTTCAAAAGGTGCGGCCTTAATACTCGCGTGATAACTATTGTTATATGAGAACTCGGCGAGAGGTAAGTGCTTGTCCCAAGCTTTTCCAAAATCAACAACGCAAGCTCGTAACATATCCTCCAAGGTTTGTATCGTACGTTCACTTTGCCCATCGGTTTGAGGATGATATGCGGTACTCATGTCTAAACGCGTTCCCAATGCTTCTTGCAACGTACGCCAAAATCTAGAAACGAAACGGCCATCTCGGTCGGAGATAATCGATAAAGGTACGCCATGTCGGGCTACAATCTCCTTAATGTAAAGTCGTGCAAGTTTCTCCATTTTGTCGGTTTCTTTCATGGCGAGAAAGTGCGCGGATTTGGTGAGGTGATCGACAATGACCCAAATAGTATCATAACCGCCCGACGTTTTCGGTAATTTAGTGATAAAATCCATCGTGATCCTTTCCCACTTCCATTGCGGGATCTCGGGTTGTTGGAGTAACCCGGACGGTCTTTGGTGTTCGGCTTTGACTTTAGCGCAAGTCAAACATTTGGCGACGTATCTAGCAACTTCCTTTTTGATGTTCGGCCACCAATATTGTTCCTTAAGGTCATGGTACATCTTATTGGCGCAATCGAGTATCGTGATTTGTGGGCTTCGTCTAGGATGAGGTTTCGTAAGTCGCCATATCTAGGCACCCAAATTCTTCCGGCGTAATATCGAAGTCCGTTCTCCTTAACTTCGAATCGAGAGACAAGGATGTTTAAAAGTTCACGTCCGATGTGATTGTCCTTAAGAGCCTCCTCTTGGGCTACGCGAATTTGGCTATTAAGGTTGGAGTGGATAGTGATGTTTAAAGCTCGGACACGAAGAGGTACCGCTCTTTCCTTTCTACTTAAGGCATCGGCCACTACATTTGCCTTCCCGGGGTGGTAACGAAGCTCGCAATTATAATCGTTCAATGTTTCAATCCACCTTCGTTGTCTCATGTTTAGTTGCTTTTGATCGAAGATGTGTTGGAGACTTTTGTGATCGGTAAAGATAGTACTTTTGGTACCAAGAAGATGATGTCTCCATAACTTAAGTGCAAAGATGACGGCACCGAGTTCAAGATCATGTGTCGTGTAGTTTCGTTCGTGAACTTTGAGTTGTCGAGAGGCATAAGCATTGACTTTCTTTATTTGCATTAATACGCATCCATAACCGTTTTTCGAGGCATCACAATATACAACAAAATCATCATTGCCTTCAGGAAGTGACAAGATAGGAGCAGTGGTTAGTTTAGTTTTAAAAATTTGGAAAGCGGTTTCTTGTTCGGATGTCCAAACGAATTTTCGTTCCTTGTGAGTTAACGCGGTTAAAGGACGAGCGATTAGGGAGAAATCCTTGATGAATTTACGATAGTATCCGGCGAGACCCAAGAATTGACGAATTTGAGTAGGAGTAGTAGGAGTCTCCCATTTACTAATGGCTTCGATTTTTGCGGGATCGACTTTAATGCCTTGATCACTTACAACGTGACCGAGGAATTGAACTTCCTTCAACCAAAATTCACACTTGGAGAACTTGGCATAGAGTTGTTCTTTCCTCAAGAGTTCAAGCACGAGTCGGAGATGTTCTTTGTGTTCCTCTTCGCTTTTAGAATAGACCAAAATATCGTCAATGAACACGATAACGAATTTGTCGAGGTAAGGTTTGCAAACGCGGTTCATGAGATCCATGAACACCGCCGGTGCGTTAGTGAGACCAAAAGGCATGACAAGGAATTCGTAACTACCGTAACGAGTCCGGAAAGCGGTTTTGGAGACATCTTCCCCCTTAACCCTTAGTTGATGATAACCCGAACGGAGATCGATTTTTGAATATACACAAGACCCTTGTAGTTGATCAAAGAGGTCATCAATGCGAGGAAGAGGATATCGGTTCTTAACCGTCAATTTGTTTAGTTCACGATAATCAATGCACATTCGTAGGGATCCGTCTTTCTTCTTGACGAACAAAATCGGAGCGCCCCATGGTGAATGGCTAGGTTGGATAAAACCACGGTCAAGTAGTTCTTGGAGTTGACTTTGCAATTCTTGCAACTCGGGTGGAGCGAGTCTATATGGTGCACGCGCTACGGGTGCGGCTCCCGGAATAAGATCGATTTGAAATTCAACCGGTCGATGAGGTGGAAGACCCGGTAATTCGTCGGGAAATACATCGGAAAAGTCACTAACAATTGGCACATCATCGATGCGCTTTTCGTCGGCCTCGACTTTCTTAACGTGAGCAAGAATCGCGAAACAACCCTTACGGAGTAGCTTTCGAACTTTAAGGCACGAAACGAGATTGAGTCCGGTGCAATTTTTGTCGCCATAGACAATCAATGGTTCACCGTTCTCGATAGGAATTCGGATTGCGTGAAGATCGCAAAGAATGTGAGATTTATTTTTGACCATCCAATTCATACCGATTATTACATCAAAACTTCCTAGTTCCATGGGTATTAAGTCAATTTCAAATTCATTACCCAAAATGTTCAAAGTACACCCCCGGTAGTATGTGTCAGCACCTAAAAGTTTTCCGTCGGCCACTTCGATGGAATAAGTAGTATCTAAAGGGTGTGGTGGAGTGCAAAGAGTAGGAGAAAAAGTCTTAGACACAAAACATTTATCGGCACCCGAATCGAATAAGCAAGTAACATAAGTGTTGTTGAGAAGAAACGTACCCGTGACTAGTTCATTGTCATCTCGGGCTTCCTCGGTGTTGATGTTAAAGGCTCGGCCTCGGTTGTTGGGGTTGGCTTTCTTTTTCGGGCATTCGTTCTTATAATGGCCCGTTTGGCCACATTCGTAACAAGTGACCGTTTTTGGAGGATTGGGCCCCTTTCGAGCAACGGGGGCGGCGCTTGTGCAATTGTTGGCCCTATGACCAAAACCTTGGCAACGGTGACAAACTAGCTTGTTACATTCGCCGTGATGATGCTTGTGGCATTTGTTGCAAAAAGGTAAGTTTCCGACATAACCCTTCTTGCCGTCGTTGTTGAAAGGCTTTTTGGTGAAGGTGTTGTTGTTGTAGTTGGTTGATGGAGTGGCTTCCCATTTCCTTTTGTTGCCACCCGACTTGTCCTCGGCCTTAGGAGCCGGCACTACGATTTCGTCAACCGTTTCAATTAATTGGCGAGCCATGTTCATAGCGGCTTGATGAGTAGTGGGTTTGGATGACATCACCCCTTGTTTGATGCTTTTTGGAAGACCGAGCATGTAGAGCTCAATCCTTTGAGATTCGGGGTTAACAAGATTAGGACACATCAAGGATAGTTCGGCGAAGCGTTGATTATAAGTTTTAAGATCGTTTCCGACCGCTTTCAAAGCTCTTAGTTCTTCCTCAAGCTTTCGGGTTTCCTCGCGCGGAAAATATTCAACAATCATCTTTTCCCTTAGATCGGCCCAAGAGAGGGCATGAGCTTCATCGGTACCCACCGATTGAACATAGGTGTTCCACCATGTTAGAGCAATCCCGGAGAAAGTGTGGGTGGAGTATTTGACCTTGTCTTGATCCCGACAACCGCTTATGCTAAAGACGGCCTCGGTTTGTTCAAACCAACGAGTAAGCACAACCGGTCCCCCGGTTCCATCATAGGTGTGAGGTTTGCACCCCATGAAAGCTTTGTAGGAGCACCCTTCGCTAGAGTTACCGGCTCCTTGGTTGTTGTTGTTGTTATTATTGTTGTTGTTGGACGAGTGACCGGCCATGGCCGCATCCACGGCGGTGGCTATCATGCGTTGCAAAGCTTGTTCGGGAGTTTCGGGAGGGGCGCGTCGACGAGCCATTGTTCCTTCAAAACACAAGAATACCGTTGGTTAGTATTCTAAATAATACTAACCGTGATATGGAATAAAGATAAAGAGGAAATTATCCTTGACTCGCCTTAAATTCTTTATGTCATAATGTCGGTATGTTCATATGAGTCACCGTAATATAATTTCCGGGAATTATATTACCCTAATTCATATGTGCATTCGACATCACCACATATAGTCAAGGTGGCGTGTCAATTAAATTATACAACGCAAGAGTAAGATAGAATAAGAGTAGATATGAGGAAGAGAGTTCGAGTATAAATGCACAAATAGTCAAGTAATTCCTATGTCAAGTCTATATGCCGGTTGTAGTCTAGACTCACCAATGTACCCTAAGACTCGGGGTTGACACCAATGAACTCTAAATCCCTACAACCAAAGCTCTGATACCACTTGTAGCGACCCCGACAAATCGTCAAATGACGGCGTCATCTACGTATGGTCCCATTACATGGTCGTAAGTCTTTATAACAAAGTTTGACCGAAAAGTATGTCGCATTCATTTCATAAATAAGGGTGTTTCAAAGTTTACAAAAGTAGTTTCCATAACAAGTACATAACAATGTTTAAAGTTTGTATGAAACACGTGCGACATAGTCAAAAAGACGCTCCACGTATGCAAGTATACTCGACATCCAATGCAAGTATCAAAAGTATGAGCGGAAGCATATATCACCTAAGTTCAAGGACCTGAGAAAAATATAGAGAATCTGTCAACGAAAACGTTGGTGAAATCACAGGTTTAAATAAGTAAGTGAGTAAAAGTAAGTTGAACCACAAGATTTGCAACATCGATAAAGTCATAGTACATTCTAAAAGTTAATATTCACGAGCACTCAATTATCAAAGCTTAACATTCCGTCCGTTGAACCCCGTAATAATAGTGTTAGAACATACACTGTTTCCCGAAAATATATTTCACCCGTAGACGGTAGCGAACCGTCCGAAGTGAGGGTTTGTCAAACCCATATGGCCATATAACATAAGTTCTCGCTTACACCATCTGATGTAACTAATGATAATCGAATTGAGGATTTGTGTTCAAACTCGTATGTAGAATGTTTGTTTTCCCTGTACTTGTGTTCACGTAGTTTAAAAGAACGTTTATGTTTTCTCATCCCAAAAGTAAGTTCAAAAAGAGTAAAAGTGGGACTATGATCTCACCTTGTATGCACGAACAAAAAGTACTTCGACAAGTAACGTGTGCAAAGAACAATGCTAGTCTTGACCTAAACAATTAGGTTGTATCAATATCGATAGTCACGAAAGGTCAAAGATGTTCAATTAGTCCTATGGCTCAATACGACTCGATTAATATAGCATGTGAAGCAAATTGTCAAGTTTCATGCACGTTACAAGTAGTTAAACATGTTAGAACGATTGTATAATTGATTGGTTAAGTTTGACTAAAGTCAAACTTGGTCAAAGTCAAAGTCAACGGGGTCGGGTCGGGTGTCCGACAATTTTCTCATGATGAGAAATCATATATGATCATAATAGTCAAGTCTCATGGTAAACAGGATTATAGTTAAGCTGGAACATTTTGTGATATGAAAAACAAAGACAAAAAAATGAGCTGGACCAAATGCGCGGCGCGCTGGGGGTTGCGCGGCGCGCACCCAAGTGTAAATCCTGGTCAGAAACTAACCAAGAAGGCAGAGATCTGGGATTTTTGATTATGCGCGGCGTCCAGGTATGTGCGCGGCGCGCACTACCTGGGAAACATGTTGTTTGTAGAAAATTGGTCTAAGTCACGACCCAAAACACAATTTAACACATTTCATGCACCGAAAACATTTAAAACGCATATCATATATCATTAGAAAGGTAATTTGACAAGGAAGATAAATAAATGCATTTACTCAATCAAAACCAAACAAACTCATATCAAAATCACCATTAATGCTCACATTTATTACTTCCAAGTTCATAAATGCAATTTAATGATTCGGAAATTTAATACACCCATTTAATACGCCGTTATGTAGATAATCACGCATACAATGTATCTAAACACTTACAAACAACATTACATGTCATTCAAAGCATTACAAAACCATTTCAAGTTCATGAAACCCTAACCCATATTCACCAAATTTCATAATCAAGTTTATGAACTAATCCATGTCAACCTACATACCAATTTGAAGCTAGTGATGTTAGGAACACAATTAAAACATGATCTTTCATCTTTAAACAACATATGAACACCTAAAACTCAAGATTAAGCAAGCATTCTTTCAATATGAATTAGTTACACCAAACTAGCAAGAACAAGCATACAAAACACATAATCATACTAGACTTGAGCCATAGACACTAATTAACAACCTTTTTAACTCAAAAACTCAAGAACACATAAAATTAGTGATTTTAGAAAGTTACCCAAATTTGATGAGATCGGTATGGAATCGAAGAGGAGGTCACGAGGAGTTCAAATATGTAATTTGTTTGGCAAGATGACCGCTAGCTCGATTTTGGATGATGAATCTTTGTATGGAAGTTGAGAGAAAAGTTGAAGTAGTAAGAGTGAAAGAGATGAGATTGAATGGATGAGGATGAGGGTTGACTCTTTGACCTAGTCAAAAGTTTCAACCCTTGGCAAGTTTGGTCCCTTAACTATTAAAACGGGTGTGGGAATTACCTAAGCAAGATAATTCAAACACGTATCAACGAGACGTGTTATAAACATATAACGGAACATAAATAGTTAAACGGAAAAGTTGACGGAAAAAGGCGGGATGTTACAACCCATATGGCCATATAACATAAGTTCTCGCTTACACCCGTCAAGTGTAACTAATGATAATCGAATTGAGGCTTTTTGTTCTAAACTCGTATGTAGAATGTTTGTTTTCCCGTTCTTGTGTTCACTTAGTTCAAAAGAATCGTTTATGTTTTCTCATCCCAAATATAAGTTCAAAAAGAGTAAAAGTGGGACTATGATCTCACCTTTGATTGCAAGAGTGAAATAGTACTTCAACAAGTAAACGTGCAAAGAACAATGCTAGTCTTGACCTAAACATATAGGTTGTATCAATAACGGTAAACACAAACGGTCAAAGATGTTCAATTAGTCCTATGGCTCGTTACGACTCGATTAATATAGCATGTGAATCAATTTGTCAAGTTTCATGCACGATACAAGTAGTTAAGTATGTTAGAACGATTGTATAATCGTTTGGTTAAGTTTGACTAAAAGTCAAACTTGGTCAAAGTCAAAGTCAACGGGGTCGGGTCGGGTGTCCGACAATTTTCTCATGATGATAAGTCATATACGAGCATAATAGTCAAGTTTCATGTTAATCGGAGTTACGGTTAAGCGGGAAACATTTTGGGAGCGTTTAAAGACAAGAAAGTTGGCCTGGGCCATTTGCGCGGTGCGCAATGGGTTGCGCGGCGCGCACCCATGTGCAATACCAGGTCAGAACTCGACCAAGGGAACCATTTATTTGGTTTTTCTGATTTGCGCGGCGCGCAGGTGCACGCGCGGCGCGCATAACCTGGGGAATTGCTGATTGCAGAAAAATAACTTAAGTAACGAACCAAAACTCATTTTAACATATTTCATGCACCGAAAACACTTAAAACGCATAACCTATATCATTAGAAAGGTAATTTGACAAGGAAAACAACTAAGCACATTTCATCAAGCAATTCATCAATTTCAATAACCGATTTTCCGTCAAGTGATCATTAAGAATCCATTTTCAAAGTTTCAAGCTCATCAAATGCATTTTAAGTTTCGGGAATCCAATTCACACATGTGATATGCCGTTTTGAAGGTAATCAAACACACATTGCAACTAAACACTTATCAACAACAATTCATAGCATTTAATGCACCAAAAGTTCATATAAAGCTTATCAAACCCTAATCCAAAATCACCAAAATCACTAATCAAGTTTATGAAGTTTTACAAATCAACCTACACATCAAATTGAAGCTAGTGACACTAGGAACACATCTAATACTTGCACTTTAACATATTAACAACATTTAAGCATCCAAATCATAAATCAAACACACCAAACTTTCAAGTTCATGCTAGTTATCAAAAATAACGAAATCGAACATATAAATCATATATTCATGTTAGACTTGAGCCATAGACAATAATTAACAACTTTATAAGTTAAAAACATCAAGAACACAAAAAATCTAGTGATTTTAGAAAGTTACCCAAATGAGATGAGGTTGTTATGAAATCGAAGAGGAAGATGCAAGGATTCCAAATATGTAATTTGTTTGGATTGAAGCTTGATCGATTTAAAATGGATGATGATTTCTTGTTTGAAGATTTGAGAGAATTCTTGAAAGTGTTAAAAGAAAATGAAAATGAAAATGGAAGGGAATGGGGAGGTGGGTGTTGACTAGTCAAAAGCTAGTCACATCTTTGCTCCCTTGGCGAAACTAGTCCCTCGAGTTTGTTGTCGGGTGCGGGAATTAACCAAACGAAATATTTTAAAACGTTAGAGTAAACGAGTGATGTTATAATTAAATAACGAGAATATTATGAACGTTAGTTAACGAAAGATGCCAAATTAAATGACGAAAGATATTATTTAAAAAAAAAGACGGTGTTAAAATAAATTTAACGGAAAAACGCGGGATGTTACAATGATTATAGCTTGATTCTTGAAGTGATTTTTGATGAAGATGATGATTAACTACTGGAAAAATACGTTCATAATAGTGTGTGTGTGTGTGTGTTGAGAGAGAATTAGAATGAGAATTGGAAGTGAAATGGAGTGAATGATGAGTGGTAATTGGTGAGTGGTGAGTGGGGTTAAAAGGAGTTCTAGTTAGTTGACTAGCTCATGGTAGAAGTTAAAATTGATTAGTCATACATAACATAATCAAGAGCGGAATCCCATGCTAGTTCCTATTGGTATATAACCATAGTAAGTACGTTTTGAAGCTGTGTATAATACGGGTAAGAATACGACTAGAATTCTTGATGAAAGAAAAGAATGGGAAAGTAACTGTAACCATTTTCGTTAAGTATGAGTATTTTGATATATGTCTTGAAGTCTTCCAAAAGTATTTTAATACATCTAAATACACTACATGTATATACATTTTAACTGAGTCGTTAAGTCATCGTTAGTCGTTACATGTAAGTGTTGTTTTGAAACCTTTAAGTTAACGATCTCAATTAATGTTGTTAACCCATTGTTTATTATATCTAATGAGATGTTAAATTATTATATTATCATGATATTATGATATATTAATATATCTTAATATGATATATATATACATTTAAATGTCGTTACAACGATAATCGTTACATATATGTCTCATTTCGAAATCCTTAAGTTAGTAGTCTTGTTTATATGTATATAACTCATTGTTAATATACTTATGGAGATACTTACTTATCATAATCTCATGTTAACCATATGTATATCCATATATATATCGTCATGTCGTTTTTACAAGTTTTAACGTTCGTGAATCGCCGGTCAACTTGGGTGGTCAATTGTCTATATGAAACATATTTCAATTAATCAAGTCTTAACAAGTTTGATTACTTAACATGTTGGAAACATTTAATCATGTAAATATTAATCTCAATTAATATATATAAACATGGAAAAGTTCAGGTTACTACAGTACTTACCCGTTAAATAAATTTCGTCCCGAAATTTTAAGCTGTTGAAGGTGTTGACGAATCTTCTGGAAATAGATGCGGGTATTTCTTCTTCATCTGATCTTCACGCTCCCAGGTGAACTTGGGTCCTCTACGAGCATTCCATCGAACCTTAACAATTGGTATCTTGTTTTGCTTAAGTCTTTTAACCTCACGATCCATTATTTCGACGGGTTCTTCGATGAATTGAAGTTTTTCGTTGATTTGGATTTCATCTAACGGAATAGTGAGATCTTCTTTAGCAAAACATTTCTTCAAATTTGAGACGTGGAAAGTGTTATGTACAGCCGCGAGTTGTTGAGGTAACTCAAGTCGGTAAGCTACTGGTCTGACACGATCAATAATCTTGAATGGTCCAATATACCTTGGATTTAATTTCCCTCGTTTACCAAATCGAACAACGCCTTTCCAAGGTGCAACTTTAAGCATGACCATCTCTCCAATTTCAAATTCTATATCTTTTCTTTTAATGTCAGCGTAGCTCTTTTGTCGACTTTGGGCGGTTTTCAACCGTTGTTGAATTTGGATGATCTTCTCGGTAGTTTCTTGTATAATCTCCGGACCCGTAATTTGTCTATCCCCCACTTCACTCCAACAAATCGGAGACCTGCACTTTCTACCATAAAGTGCTTCAAACGGCGCCATCTCAATGCTTGAATGGTAGCTGTTGTTGTAGGAAAATTCTACTAATGGTAGATGTCGATCCCAACTGTTTCCGAAATCAATAACACATGCTCGTAGCATGTCTTCAAGCGTTTGTATCGTCCTTTCGCTCTGCCCATCAGTTTGTGGATGATAGGTAGTACTCATGTCTAGACGAGTTCCTAATGCTTGCTGTAATGTCTGCCAGAATCTTGAAATAAATCTACCATCCCTATCAGAGATAATAGAGATTGGTATTCCATGTCTGGAGACGACTTCCTTCAAATACAGTCGTGCTAACTTCTCCATCTTGTCATCTTCTCTTATTGGCAGGAAGTGTGCTGATTTGGTGAGACGATCAACTATTACCCAAATAGTATCAAAACCACTTGCAGTCCTTGGCAATTTAGTGATGAAATCCATGGTAATGTTTTCCCATTTCCATTCTGGGATTTCGGGTTGTTGAAGTAGACCTGATGGTTTCTGATGCTCAGCTTTGACCTTAGAACACGTCAAACATTCTCCTGCATATTTAGCAACATCGGCTTTCATACCCGGCCACCAAAAATGTTTCTTGAGATCCTTGTACATCTTCCCCGTTCCAGGATGTATTGAGTATCTGGTTTTATGAGCTTCTCTAAGTACCATTTCTCTCATATCTCCAAATTTTGGTACCCAAATCCTTTCAGCCCTATACCGGGTTCCGTCTTCCCGAATATTAAGATGCTTCTCCGATCCTTTGGGTATTTCATCCTTTAAATTTCCCTCTTTTAAAACTCCTTGTTGCGCCTCCTTTATTTGAGTAGTAAGGTTATTATGAATCATTATATTCATAGATTTTACTCGAATGGGTTCTCTGTCCTTCCTGCTCAAGGCATCGGCTACCACATTTGCCTTTCCCGGGTGGTAACGAATCTCAAAGTCGTAATCATTCAACAATTCAATCCACCTACGCTGCCTCATATTCAGTTGTTTCTGATTAAATACGTGTTGAAGACTTTTGTGGTCGGTATATATAATACTTTTGACCCCATATAAGTAGTGCCTCCAAGTCTTTAATGCAAAAACAACCGCGCCTAATTCCAAATCATGCGTCGTATAATTTTGTTCGTGAATCTTCAATTGTCTAGACGCATAAGCAATCACCTTCGTTCGTTGCATTAATACACAACCGAGACCTTGCTTTGATGCGTCACAATAAATCACAAAATCATCATTCCCTTCAGGCAATGACAATATAGGTGCCGTAGTTAGCTTTTTCTTCAATAACTGAAATGCTTTCTCTTGTTCATCATTCCATTCAAATTTATTCCCTTTATGCGTTAATGCAGTCAAGGGTTTTGCTATTCTGGAAAAGTCTTGGATGAACCTTCTGTAGTAACCAGCTAGTCCTAAAAACTGGCGTATGTGTTTCGGAGTTTTCGGGGTTTCCCACTTTTCAACAGTTTCTACCTTTGCCGGATTCACCTTAATACCTTCTTTGTTCACTATGTGACCGAGGAATTGAATTTCTTCCAACCAAAATGCACACTTTGAAAACTTAGCGTACAATTCTTCCTTCCTCAATACTTCTAACACCTTTCTCAAATGTTCACCGTGTTCTTGGTCATTCTTTGAGTAAATAAGTATGTCATCAATGAAAACAATGACAAACTTGTCAAGGTATGGTCCACACACTCGGTTCATAAGGTCCATGAACATAGCTGGTGCATTAGTTAAACCAAATGGCATGACCATAAACTCGTAATGACCGTAACGTGTTCCGAAAGCAGTCTTTGGAATATCATCTTCTTTCACCCGCATTTGATGATACCCGGAACGTAAGTCAATCTTTGAATAAACAGACGAGCCTTGTAGTTGATCAAATAAGTCGTCGATTCTCGGTAGTGGGTAGCGGTTCTTGATGGTAAGTTTGTTCAACTCTCGGTAGTCGATACACAACCTGAATGTACCATCTTTCTTCTTGACAAACAAAATAGAAGCTCCCCACGGTGATGTGCTTGGTCGAATGAAACCACGCTCTAAAAGTTCTTGTAATTGGCTTTGCAGTTCTTTCATCTCGCTGGGTGCGAGTCTGTAAGGAGCACGAGCTATTGGTGCAGCTCCTGGTACAAGATCTATTTGAAATTCAACGGATCGATGTGGGGGTAATCCCGGTAATTCTTTCGGAAATACATCGGGAAATTCTTTTGCAATGGGAACATCATTGATGCTCTTTTCTTCAGTTTGTACTTTCTCGACGTGTGCTAGAACAGCATATCAACCTTTTCTTATTAGTTTTCGTGTCTTCAAATTACTAATAAGATGTAGCTTCATGTTGCCCTTTTCTCCGTACACCATTAAGGGTTCTCCTTCTTCTCGTACAATGCGAATTGCATTTTTATAACATACGATCTCTGCTTTCACCTTCTTCAGCCAGTCCATGCCAACTATTACATCAAAACTCCCTAACTCTAATGGTATCAAATCAATCTTAAATATTTCGCTACCCAGTTTAATTTCTCGATTCCGGCATATATTATCTGCTGAAATTAATTTACCGTTTGCTAATTCGAGTAAAAATTTACTATCCAACAGCGTCAATGGACAACTTAATTTAGCACAAAAATCTCTACTCATATAGCTTCTATCCGCACCCGAATCAAATAAAACGTAAGCAGATTTATTGTCAATAAGAAACGTACCTGTAACAAGCTCCGGGTCTTCTTGTGCCTCTGTCGTATTAATATTGAAAACTCTTCCGCGGCCTTGTCCATTCGTGTTCTCCTGGTTCGGGCAATTTCTAATAATGTGGCCCGGTTTTCCACATTTATAACAAACTACATTGGCATAACTTGCGCCGACACTACTTGCTCCGCCATCACTCGTTCCGACACCATTTGTTCCTTTCGTTCTATTAACCCCTGGTCCGTAGACCTCACACTTCGCCACGCTATGACCATTTCTTTTACACTTGTTGCAAAATTTGGTGCAGAACCCCGAGTGATACTTTTCACACCTTTGGCATAGCTGCTTCTGATTGTTGTTGTTGTTTCGGTTATTATTGTTGTTGGGATGATTGTTGTAGTTGCTGTTGTTGTTGTTGTTGTTGTTGTTGTTGTTGTTGTTGTTGTTGTTGTTGTTGTTATTGTTGTTGTTGTTGGGCCGTTTGTTGTAGTTGCGATTGATGTTGCGATTGTTGGAATAATTGTTGCGATTATTGTTGTAATTGCTGTTGTTGTTGTATTGGTGATTCTTATCACCGTTTTCCTCCCACTTTCTTTTGACTTGCTTCACATTGGCCTCTTCAGCAGTCTGTTCTTTAATTCTTTCTTCAATCTGGTTCACTAGTTTGTGAGCCATTCTACATGCCTGTTTTATGGAGGCGGGTGATGTGGTAGCGGAGTGGTATAAAATACTATTAAATTTTAGCAGGAAATACTATTAAATACGATACAATTTTACACAAGATATTTATTTATTTAAAGAATGGATATACTTAAACCTTGCTACAACACTTATAGGCAGTGTACCTAATCGTACAGTAGTGTAGTTTTTAGTAAGTCCGGTTCGTTCCACAGGGAATCTTTTTAAACAAAGCTTAATGCTATATTAGTTTACTTTTATAAAAATACAAATATATATATAAGTAATATTATTATTATAAAGGGGGTTTTTACCGTTTAATGACCGGTTTGTCGATTTTAAAACTTTAGTCGCAGTTAAAACCAAATGTAAAATATTAAAAATAAATACAAGACTTAAATTAAAGCGGCAAGTAAATAACGATAATAAAATTGCGAATAATAAAAATGTGATAAAATAAACTTGCGATAATTAAAAAGTACGATAATTAAAAGTGCAATTAAATACAATAACAATAAAAATGCGATAATTAGAAGTGCAATTAAATATAAAATAAAGGAAATTAAATATGAAATAAAAGAATTATGCTTATTTAAACTTCCGTAATCATGATGTTTGACGTGTTGATTTTAGTTTTATGCCCATGGGTTAATTGTCCTTTGTCCTGGATTATTTAATATGTCCATACGGATTTGTCCATAATAGTCCATCAGTCATAAATATAAAGAGCGAAAGCCTTCGTCAAATTATTCTCATTTCCGAAGTCAAATATTCCAACTAATTGGGGATTCGAATTGTAACAAGGTTTTAATACTTTGTTTAATGAATACACCAGGTTATCGACTGCGTGTAAACCAAGGTTTTACTACTTTGTTAACAATTACACCAATTACCCTTGAATGTAATTCACCCCTGTTTCAACAAGTCTATTAACTATTAATCCATTTCCGTATCCGGTAAAATGAATAATTATTGGTATTTATAGATATCCCGCCCACCGTACCCAGTCAAGCGTATGTAGTTATATATAAATACGTCGAATTATAAGTTTGTATATTAAATTAACAAGGTATTGTTTAGTTAATATAAAACCCATTAATAGCCCATAGTCTAATTTTCACAAGTGTCGTTCTTTTGTCCAAACCCCAATTATGGTACAAAGCCCAATTACCCAATTTTAGTAATTAGCCCAACATCATGATTACTTCGGATTAAATAAGCATAATAATAACTTAGATACGAGACATTAAATTAAAAAGGTTGAACATAACTTACAATGATTAAAAATAGCGTAGCGTTACATGGACAGAATTTCGACTTACACCCTTACAAAATTCGCTAACATACCCTTATTATTAGGATTAAAATTAAAATTAAAATTAAAATTAAAATATAAATATAAATATATACGATATAGATAGAGAGATGGATGGATTTTTTTGTGTTTTTTTGCGATCAGAATTCGTTTGCTTTTATAGGGATTTTTGACTTTTGGGGCTCCGCGACTCGCGGCATTTTTGCCTTCAAACTCCGCGAGTCACGGAGAATGAAATTACAGCTCAGTCCCTTTGGAGTCTTTCTTGCCGACGGTTTTTATTATTTATTATAATATATAAATAATTATAAGAATTATTTAAATATTATATTATATTTATGTGCATAGTTGCCTTGTAATTTTCAGTCCGTTGCGTCGAGCGTTGAGAGTTGACTCTGGTCCCTGTTCCGGATTTTCGAACGTCCTTGCATACAATTTTATATTTTGTACTTTGCGTTTTGAATCTTGTACTCTTGTAATTTCGAGACGTTTCTTATCAATAATTGGAACCTCTTTGATTGTCTTTTGTACTTTTGAACTTTTTGGTCGTTTGCGTCTTCAATTCGTCGAATCTGTCTTTTGTCTTCACCTTTTATTATTTAAACGAATATCACTTGTAAATAGAACAATTTCAACTAAAAGCTTGTCTTTCTTGAGGAATAATGCTTTGAAATATATGTTCGTTTTTAGCATTATCAAATATTCCCACACTTGAGCGTTGCTTGTCCTCAAGCAATATCGTCTTGAAATACAAGAATCACTTCTTTATTCTTCACACTTTGTACATCAGTGATTTCTTTACGGCGGTATAAACAATGGTAGTAACGATATGGTTTACAGTCCCACATGACTATAAAAATTTAGATCCATTAAGGAAATTGGATCTTTATGAAAACATTTGATCTTTTGAAAATTAAATCTAGTTTTTACCCTAGATAAGTTTTCCGGAATAACCCTTTACCGGTGTTTGCAAAATATTTTTGTGGGTTTGGTGGGTTTCAGATTTGAAAATTTTAGCTCAAAACTTATGGTTTTGTGTCACCCACTTGCTAACCTTGTATTTGGAAAGCAACCCGTCCAGTTTACTTGTCCCGTATATTACCTTTCGGTAAACTACCGTCCGGTTGTAAAGGAAAGCGTTGAACAAGCAACTGTTAAGGCAATGTCCCATGACATGCTTTTAATTATGGTCTATAACGTGTCGGACGCAATTACTATCCTTGGTAGGAGCAATAGTAAAGCTCACCCTTAGAATTTTTCGGTATGGCACAAGGTCCTGTCTTTGACCACTATGCAACCACCGTTCTTACGGTTGACACCCGTTTTAGTTCAGGTGACCTAATGAATTCCAGGTGAATTCCTAGGATTTTACGTTCAATGGTAATGAACGCATTGAAAATAGGGTTTTCAGAAAACAAATCGGTTTGTAATTTTGATCAAAATATTTTCTCGTTCAAGCTCGAGTTTAGATATCATTGAATTCCATGAGTTTGTAATTCACAATCTTTAAGGTCAATCTCTAGGATTGAGTAATATCAGTCTTAAAAGCTGATTTTTAATCTTTAAGGGGATTATCCTTTCTGGGGATCTGATTCATTAGTCTTATCCAGCTAAATTGCATGGTGCCCCCCCCCTCATTTTACAAGATAAATCCTTCTCATGGTTAGGATAAATCTGACCACTTGGCGACCATGTTTAATGCTGAGGTCCGTGGATTTCCTGCTGATTTTAATGATGACTTTTCTGGATTTTTCGTCAACCTACAGCTAGTCTGGACGAAAACTTCATGACCTAAATCAAGAAGCGCGTGTCTTTTTCGGAAGACTTTACTTCCTTTTAATGATGGAATTGATTCATCGTGTAGATCCATCTCTTCTTTTCTTTCATCGGGTAAAACAGTTTAGTTTAGTCCAAAGCAAAAGTATTTTCAGTTATTTGTTACAGATATATGTGACATATGTTTAAGATAACTTGGTAAATTTTTCCACACTTGGCTTTTATTTTCCTTTTTATCGTCCTCTATTCCATTTTAAATGAATTTTAACATTTTGGTTTGTTTCTCAATTTATGTCCTTTCCGAGGTAACAATAATTTCGGTGTTAAAACCTAGTTTTATCGTTCATAAATATGTATAAACATGATTTTGAGTTCATTTAATTGAAAATTTTGAAAAATTTTACTAGAATTGGGTAGTCAGTATATAAGACCAGGGCTGTTCTTTATTATCAGAGAGCACTAGATTCTAATACAACTACTGCTTTACTAGTATTTTTAATGGTAACCAAGTGTATAAAGTAAAAAATTTTAAAATCCGAAAGAATTTAACCCTTTCCCACACTTAAGATCTTGCAATGCCCTCATTTGCAAGAAATCAGGAATATTGAGGGTGATTTGTGTGAAAATGATTAAATTTTTACCAAAGTTTCCAAATATATTGGCGTTTGTTTGCTGAATGATAAATGGTGCACATCATATGTTCATTCCGTCTTGTTGTTATTTCACATATATTTTGCATCTTGTCGTCAAAATTAGTTTCTTTTTCTGAACTTAATGCCAGTCTTTGAAAATGCGTTGTTTTACCCTGTTGTGTACATAAGATAAACTGCAAACATATATACATATTTTTGAAGTTTGGTATATTACCCCACATTCAAAAATTATTAAAATCTAAGAATAAAAGTTAGACAATTATAAAAACTATTACAATATTAACAAAAGTATTAAACGTATCAATCATTACAAATTACCAAATAAATAAAACTAAGTATACTAGGGATGATACTGGTACCAATAGGGGTTCCAGGCATAACCATAGGTGCTATAGAATGCTTCGGCAGGGTTATACGTAGGATATGGTGGCTGCATCTCTATAGTCCAGGGAGGGAAGATGGGTTTCGGTGTAGGAATATAGTTTCTACCTATATGTTGGCAATGAGCTATGATTTGGTTCTGATGAACTTGCCAATCTTCAAATGCTCTCTGTCTAGCATTTTCGTACTCCTGAGAAGCTATAAACCTTTGCATTTCTTGCATCTCATTCCCCCCTCCTACATTACCTTGCTGTTGGTTTCTCTCAACCTGTGGATGTCTACCATGGTATTGTACTGCGGCGTTATTTCGCCTTTTCAAAACTTTCGCACCATGGTATACATTTAAATCTATAGTATCGCGGGGTTCTGGTTCTTCTACTAATAATCCCCCCTGACTTATATCCACACCGAGTTATTCACCAATCAAAGTAATAAAAATACCACCTCCTATTATGCTATGCGGTCGCATCTCCCGAACCATAGCTGATAAATAATAACCCACACAATACGGTATACTTACAGCGCTTTGTGGGTCTCGAATACACATATGGTAAAACAAATCCTGTTCATTTACTTTTTCCTTTTTTTTACCCCTTTGTGTAATCGAATTAGCTAAAAACCTATGAATTACTCTTAATTCGGCTCTATCTATATCCAAATAAGAGTAATTTCCCCCTTTGAAACGGTGATGGCTTGTCATTTGACTCCACACACCGTGTGTATCAAAATTTTCATCTATCTTTCTACCGTTTAGTATCAACCCTCTACAATCGGCAGATGCTAATTCCTCAGGCGTATATATACGTAAATCCTGAGCCATGTCTAGTAAAGACATGTGGCGCATCGAACCGCCTAACAAAAATCTAATAAAAGAACGATCGGTTAAACTAGCTACCCGATCATTCAACTCTATACTACATAACAATTCTTCACACCATACTTTATATACAGGTCTACGCATGGTGAATAAACATACCCAGTCATTAAAAGTAGAATTACCATACCTCTGTACAAGTAATTCCCTAATTGGCCCGGCCAATTCTACAGCTTCTAAGGGTCCCCATTCTATGACCCTCGGTACCTCAATAACCTTAGAATGAAGAGTATGCAAACCCCTTTGGTATTTTGGATAATCTATCCAAAGTCTGTCAAATCTCAGGTTCGGGTGCAACTCTTCCAAGTGCATATCAGAAAAGGTCATGACTGGATGAGGTATATCCTGCTTGTAGTAGTTATCCACCTCCTGTTGTTCCACATTCTCAGCAGGAGCATTGCGGGCTTGGGATGAAGATTCACCCCTTTCAGTCTGCAAAACACATCAAACACAATTTTTGTGCATCCAAATATGCATTAGTGTCAGCAAAATCATCAATCAAAATAATTACAATGACATGATCAATTTATATCAAACTTAAGCTCATTTTCACATTTTTATCAAATCTACACTTTTTCAAATAAGCAAATACGAAAATGTTCGCCAAGTTCATAAACATTCAACTCAAATAACATGTCAAAATAATCATTACTAGCAATTAAACAAGTTTCAAATGGCATTATCTTTCAAAAATCAAGTTCATGAATTTTAGACTTGAAAAAGTCCACTTTAATTCTCAAAATCATGTTTAGGCTCAAAGTTTGGATCATTTAACTACCTAGACATGTTACACTACTTAATTTAGCAACAATTCATGATAAAAATCGGCCATAACCTGTTTATATCAAAAAGCCCCAAATTTTCTCAAGAACACAAACCCTAGATTACTCAAAATTTGAAGTTTAAGGCTTCTAATCATGTTAAATAGCGTCAATCTAGGTTATATAAGCATAATACATAAACAATTTAAGCATAATTACACTAAAAAGCATCAAAATCAAATTGGGGAAAAAATTGCTCAAGAACACTAATTTTCGAATTAAATGGTGTTTAGGTGTAGAAATTTACCGTTCTTCTTGAGTAATTCCTAGATAGCATCCTTCTCAACATGATTTTAGTAAAAAATTTGGTGATTAACGGTTAAAAATTGTGATTTTGGGGTGTATTTTTCGGGTTTTTGCGTGCAGTTTTTCGCAGTATGTTTTTGTTTTGGGGTTGGGACTGATCTGTTCCAGCTCTTTATTTTTTTCTGATTTTTCATCCCTCCGTGACTCGCGGTGAATTACCCTTCAAACTCCGCGAGTCGCGGAGTTTGCTAATTTTTTTTTTTTTTTAATCTTTAACTTATAAAACAATTAAGTAATTAATTTTAAAATTTTGTTTCCCTTGTTATTTAGGACGAGGTCGTTTCGGATTGATGTCCTAGTCCGTCCCTCGACAAAATTTTAAAATTTGTCTTTTTGTAGCGATTGTTTTAAAAGCTAAAATTTTTCGGTTTTTTAATGTTTTTGGCATACTTTAAATCAATAAGATTAAAAATAATGATAATAAAAGTTCTCGTCCCTCCCTTGGGTAAAGCAATTTCGGTTCAAAGACCTAGTCTTCAACTTACGACGAATTTTAAAAATCATATTTTTAACTTAATGAGATAAAGTAAATTTTTGTTTTTAAATTCACACAATATAAATATAAAATTCAAAATTAATTATTAAAAATTCACACCAAACTTAAAATTTGAAATGCATAAAATTAAAAATTCATATTTTAAAAAATAAAAATTCACACCAAACTTAATTTAAAAATTCATATTATAAATTCACACCAAACTTATATTAATTTTTCAAATATTTACAATTTTAAATATATTGTTTTTACAAAGTTTACAATATTAATTTAAGATTTAAATATTAATTTTAAAAACATGGTAAAAATAAAATTAAAAATCTTTTTGTCTTTTTATCCCACTTTAATCAATCAAATATTATCAAAAATATGCGCCCCTCTTTTCGGTAAAGTAATTTCGGTTCCAAAACCTAATTTAACTCATGACGAATTTTTGAAATATTTTGGGTTGATTGTTTAAAGATATTTATACCTTAAGAATAAACGTTAAATTTCGCAGTGATGTAATAAATTTTTGAATGATATCAATAATTTCGGTCGCCAAACCTAATTTTATTCAATACCAATTTAATACTTTTTTACGAACAAATTAGCGTTTATTATCAAAAGGTTAAAAATAAAAATAAAAATAAAAACTGTACAGACATACTTGTGAAATAGATTTCTTAGTTATATGATCTATCCCATTCATAAGATAGTCGGTTTAATTGGTTTTCCATGGCTACATAGGCGTAACCTCGAGCATTCAGTGTCTTTTCTTCTAAACATATGAACGGTTCGTCTCTGCATAAAGTAACAAATTCGGTATTTGAATAGGTTTGATTATTTGAACATTTACCTCCATGTGACCATTTTCCGCATTTGTGACATCTTTCTAGGTGTCGTGCTCTTCTTTTTGCTGCGGATTTTGATTTTCCTTTACCAAATTGTAACTTATTATCTTCGCATCAGGATTCTTTTCTAACTCCGTCCATTCTTTCTCTGATTACTGATACTATTTCACTCGGGAGTATGTCATTATTACGTTTAGTGATCAAAGCGTGTAGCATTAGACCATGGTTTAGTTCACAGGCAGTCTTCATTTTGTAAAAACCTAAAAAAAATAAAAATTCAGAATGGGGGGAGAAGACTAGTTCTTTAGGGTCTGCTAGGGAAAGACCATTCGGGTTCCATTTTCGAGAACTACACGAAAACAGACAATCTAACTCTAACAGAAATACATATTATCCTTTAAAGACTTGATTCTCCCCACACTTAGTTAGCTGTGGTGTCGAAATTGTGATTAACTTCGTTGTCGACTTCCATCGGACCATGTATGTAATGTTTAACTCTGTGACCATTAACTTTAAATTCAATCCCATTTGAATTTATCAATTCTATCGTTCCGTATGGGAAAACTCTTTTGACTATGAATGGTCCAGACCATCTTGATTTCAATTTTCCAGGAAATAGCTTGAATCGTGAATTGAAAAGAAGAACTCTGTCTCCTTCTTTAAATTCTTTTGAACTTCTGATTCTTTTATCATGCCATTTCTTCGTTCTTTCTTTATAGATTAACGAATTATCGTATACTTCATGTCTTAATTCTTCTAATTCGTTTAGTTGACTTAATCGTAGACGTCCGGCTTCATATAAATCAAGATTACATGTCTTCAAAGCCCAAAATTGTTCAATTTCTACTGGAAGATGACATGCTTTTCCATAAACATGTCTAAAAGGTGTGGTTTCAATTGGAGTTTTGTAGGCTGTTCTAAAAGCCCAGAGTGCATCCTCCAATTTAATGGACCATTCCTTCGGATTTGATCCTACGGTTTTCTCTAGAATACGTTTTAAAGCTCGGTTGGTATTTTCAACTTGTCCACTTGTTTGTGGATGATATGCGGTGGAGATTTTATGAGTTACTCCATATCTTTTAAGAACTTTCTCAAGTTGATTATTACAGAAATGAGTACCCCGATCACTTATTAAAGCTTTCGGTGTTCCAAACCTTGTAAAAAGACGTTTTAAAAAGTTGACTACAACTCGTGCATCGTTAGTTGGGAGAGCTTGTGCTTCCGCCCATTTAGATACATAATCAATGGCTACGAGTATATATAGATTATTATGAGATTTTTGAAATGGACCCATAAAGTCTATACCTCAAATGTCAAATACTTCACATACTTGAATGACATTTTGTGGCATTTCATCACGTTGACTTATTTTTCCGGCCCTTTGACAAGCATCACAGGATTTGCAAAGAAGGTGTGCATCTTTGTAAATTGTAGGCCAATAGAATCCAGCATCATAAACTTTTCTTGCTGTTAGTTGAGGCCCATAATGCCCTCCAGTTGGTCCTGTGTGACAATGGTTTAATATTTTACTAGCTTCATCTCCAAATATACATTGGCGTATTATTCCATCGGGACAACTTTTAAACAGATGTGGATCTTCCCAGAAATAGTGTTTTATATCACTGAAGAATTTCTTTCGTCTTTGGTACGATAATCCTTTTTCAAGGAATCCACAAACCAAGTAGTTTGCATAGTCTGCAAACCATAGTATTTCTTTATAATCTATCTTTAATAGATATTCATCAGGAAAGTTGTCTTGTATGGCCGATTCATTTAGAACTTCTAACTCAGGATTTTCAAGACGAGAAAGATGATCAGCGGCGAGATTTTCTGCTCCTCTTTTATCTCGGATTTCAATATCAAACTCTTGTAAGAGTAAGATCCAACGGATTAATCTTGGTTTAGCATCTTGTTTTGAAAATAGGTATCTAAGAGCAGAATGGTCGGTATAGACCACCGTTTTTGCTAGAACGAGATATGATCGAAATTTGTCAAAAGCAAAGACAAGAGCAAGGAGTTCTTTTTCAGTAGTTGTATAGTTCGTTTGTGCTCCTTGTAACGTCTTACTAGCATAATATATAGGTTGAAATCGTTTTTCAATCCTTTGTCCTAAAACGGCTCCCATTGCAAAATCACTTGCATCGCACATTAGTTCAAATGGTAAATTCCAATTTGGTGTTACCATGATCGACGCATTAGTGAGTTTCTCTTTAAGAATATTAAAAGATTTGATACACTCATCTGAAAAAGATGAATGGAGCATCCTTTTCTAGGAGTTTATTCACAGGAGTGGCAATTTTAGAAAAATCTTTTATGAAACGTCGTTAAAAACCGGCATGCCCTAGAAAACTCCTAACTCCTCTAACATTGGTGGGATGTGGCAGTTTAGCAATTACATCTACTTTAGCTCTATCCACTTCAATTCCTTCTTTTTAAATTTTATGTCCAAGAACGATGCCTTCTTTAACCATGAAATGGCATTTCTCCCAATTAAGTACTAGATTTGATTGTTCGCATCTAAGAAGCATTCGTTCCAGATTAACTAGACATGATTCAAATGTATCACCGAAGACTGAAAATTCATCCATGAAAACTTCCATGCATTCTTCTATCATGTCATGAAAAATCGCCATCATACACCTTTGAAAGGTTGCAGGGGCGTTACAAAGTCCAAATGGCATGCGTTTGTAAGCAAAAGTACCATAAGGGCACGTGAATGTGGTTTTCTCTTGATCTTCGGGTGCTATTGGAATTTGAAAATATCCGGAAAATCCATCTAGAAAACAATAGTAACTATTTCCGGCTAATCTTTCCAACATTTGATCAATGAAAGGTAAGGGAAAGTGATCTTTTCTGGTGGCGTCATTTAATTTTCTATAATCAATACACACACGCCATCCTGTTATAGTCCTAGTAGGAATAAGCTCATTTTTCTCATTTGTAATGACAGTCATGCCACCCTTCTTAGGCACGCATTGAACTGGGCTTACCCATGGACTATCAGAGATTGGATAAATTAAACCTGCATCTAGCAGTTTAATAATCTCTTTCTTAACTACATCTTGCATATTAGGATTTAGTCTTCGTTGGCGTTGCACATACGTTTTATGACCTTCTTCCATAAGGATTTTATGTGTGCAATACGAAGGACTTATTCCTTTAATATCATGAATCTTCCATGCAATGGCTGGTTTATGAGCTTTCAACATAGAAATGAGTTGTGATTTCTCATTTTCAGTAAGAGAAGACGATATTATTACAGGTAATTCAGATTCACCATGTAAATAAGCGTATTCCAAATGGTTTGGAAGTGGCTTTAGCTCTAATTTCGGAGGTTCTTCTATTGATGATTTATATCGATATCTGTCTTCTTCTTTTAGCATTTGAATTTCTTCTGTTGTTGGTTCATATCCATTAGCTATAAGTGTAGCTAACATTTCAGCTTCATCAATTGGTTCATTACCTTCTCCTAAAGAACATTCTCCTGTTCCTTGTAATTCTGGAAATTCTTCTAATAATTCTGCATGTGCATCTATAGTTTGAATATAATAACATTTATCATCTGCAGATTGTGGTTGTTGCATTGCTCTATCAACTGAAAAGGTAACACTCTCATCCTCTATACTTAGGGTCAGTTTCTTACCGAACACGTCTATCATTGCTTTAGCCGTGTTTAAGAATGGTCTTCCTAATATGAGAGGAACTTGAGAATCTTCTTCCATGTCCAGAACAACAAAATCTACTGGAAATACTAAAGTACCAACTTTAACTAGCATGTTCTCCATTATCCCTCTAGGATATTTTATTGATCTATCGGCTAGTTGTATGCTTATTCTGGTTGGTTTCAATTCTCCAAGGTCTAGTTTAGTGTATAGTGAATACGGCATTAGATTTATACTAGCACCTAAATCTGCCAATGCTTCTATTGAACTAAGACTTCCCAGAAAACATGGAATTGTGAAACTTCCTGGATCAGATAGTTTTTCTGGTATCTTATTCAACAGCACTGCTGAACAATTAGCATTCATAGTAACAGCCGAGAGTTCTTCCATTTTCTTTCTATTTGAGATTAGATCTTTCAAGAATTTAGCATATCTAGGCATTCCTGAAATCACATCAATGAAAGGAAGATTTACATTTATCTGTTTAAACATATCCAAGAATTTGGATTGCTCGGCTTCAAGTTTCTCTTTTTTCATTTTACTCGGGTAAGGAAGTGGTGGTTGGTATGGTTTAACATAAGGTTTATCCTTAACTGTGTTATCTTCATTAACCTTTTCAACTACCGGTTCTTTTTCCTTATCTTGATCAGGTTGTGGTTCTTGTGGAGTAGGAATGGTTTCATCAGAAGTTACAGGTATTTCCGGTGGTTTAAGTGTTGTACCACTTCTTGTGGTAATGGCTTTAGCTGTTTCATTCCGGGGGTTAGCATTTGTATCACTAGGTAGACTTCCCGGTTTTCTTTCACCTATTAACCTTGCTAGGTTACTTACTTCTTGTTCCAGATTTTGAATAGAAGCTTGTTGATTTCTAAATGCTTGAGCATTTTGTTCATTGGTTTGTTTTTGAGATGTGAAAAACTGCGTTTGAGTTTCAACTAGCTTCGTCATCATATCTTCTAAATTTGGCTTTTTATCATCGGTTTGTTGTGGTGGTTTGTTTTGAAAATTTGGTCTTTGCTGGTTGTAAGTATTATTGGATACTTGTTGATTTCTAGGACCTTGTTGGTTGTTGTATGGAATATTTCTATTATAATTCTGGTTTTGATTGTAAATCGGTCTTGGCGGTTGATAATTATTCTGATAATTATTTCCAGGCCTTTGGTTTATGTATGAAATATTCTCTCTTTGTTCCATTGTTAATTCAATACTGAGACAATCTTTTGTCAAATGTGGTCCTCCACACTGCTCACAACTAATTCGTATTGAGTGAATATCCTTAGTCATCTTTTCCATTCGTCTCTCCACAGCATCTATCTTTGCGGAAATGGAATCTAAGTCATGGCTAGAATCGGCTCTAGCTGCTTTAGATGATCTAACGATATCTTTTTCTTGGTGCCACTCATGTGAGTGGGAAGCAGTGTTATCAATAATTTTGTAAGCATCAGTTTCGGTTTTCTTCATAATAGAACCACCAGTTGCTATATCTATGTCTTTTCTTGTAGTGATGTCGCATCCTTGGTAGAATATTTGTACTATTTGACAGGTGTCTAAACCATGTTGCGGACATCCTCTTAACAACTTTCCATATCTTGTCCATGCCTCATATAGAGTTTCATTCGGTTTCTGTGTAAACGTAACAATTTCTGCTTGAAGTCTTACGGCTTTAGATGCAGGAAAGAATTGTTTAAGAAATTTGTCAACTAAAACATCCCATGTATCGATCGCCCCTTCAGGTAATGATTCCAACCAATCTTTGGCTTCTCCCTTTAAAGTCCAGGGAAATAACATGAGATATATCTGTTCATCCTCCACTTCTCGGATTTTAAATAGTGTGCAGATTCTATTAAAGGTACGTAGATGTTCATTGGGATCTTCCTTCGGCGCACCACTAAATTGGCATTGATTAGTCACCATGTGTAGAATTTGTCCTTTGATTTCATAATCTGGCGCATTAATGTCTGGATGAGTAATTGCGTGACCTTGGCCAGTGCGTTTAGCTCTCATTCGGTCTTCCATACTTAAAGGTTCCAGATTCTCCATAATTGAATTTGTTGAATCGGAATCACTTGAGGATTCTGATTTAATGGTTCGTTCCTCAACAATCTCTGTTTGAATGATTGGTGGTTCCGGAGGAAAGTTTAGTGGTTCAGGATCTACGAACCGTTCCTGAATATTCTCCGGATTCTCAATTGTGAGGTCGGGTTCAAAAAATGGATTATCGAAAATTTGTACTGAAGTACTTGGTCGACTGGATGACGATTCTAAAGAAAAATCAACGGCGGTTATATTTGCTAAATGTCTTGATCTAGTTACAGGTGGTGAACGTACAAAAGGTGGTGAACGTCTTGCTCGGTGCATTCACTGAATATCCTATTAGTTTTTAAAAGGAAAGAAAAATTATAATAAGTTATTCAACCAATAGACTTTTCTGATTTTGCCCACGTTTTGAATAGCCAAAAGATGCAGCAGAGGGGCAGGATTCGTTTGGTCTCAATATAATTGAGGACTGTTTGGCTCCAATAACCCGGTCCACGTACAAATCCAACTATTACTACGAACCAGAAAATTTTGATGTCTATCAATTTAACCACTCAAAATAAATTTTCGTAATTTTAAGAAATTTAGATAAGAAGTAGAATAAAAATCTATGTCCTAAAAACTAGAATAGCGAGAAATAAGAAAGAAAAAGAGTTCGTCGAAAAAGATCGGAAAAGAAAAATGGTTGAAAAATAAAAGGTGACGGAAAAATAAAAGAAACTTATAAAACTTAAAAATACTTGACTAACCTAACCTTATTACTACAACTAACTTAAAATTATAATCGCAAATTGAAATTACTAATTGGAATGATAATTGATACATAGGTAAAAGTCGTCTAAAAATATTAAAGCTTACAGGAAAAACTAAATCCCAAATGGAAATATCTTAAAAAGAAACTAAAACTTAAAAAGGCGTCGCAAAATTCTAGAGTACCTAAATCTTAGTCTAAAGAAAAAGCACTTAAGGGATTTTACGGCAAAGCCTAAAAATCTAGAAGTAAAAATAATTATGGCAAAAACTATGAATTAAAACTAAATATGAGCTAAAAATACAAATATTACGCTAAAACGATTAAAAAAAAGACAAAATATAAAAATATACAAAAAGTTGTAAAAAGTACAATTTTTATAAAAATATTATTTTTATATTAATTATTTATTAAAACTACTAATTTTACAAATTAATTAAACTAATTAAACTAAATAAAACAAATTAAATAAAAAGAAATTTTAAAATAAAACTTAATTATAATAATAATAATAATTAGGGTTTATAATAATAATAATTAATAAATACTCCGTAATTAATGCAGATTTAGGGTTCTGTCGGTGGCGTCAGAGAAACTCCGCGAGTCGCGGTATTTCAAACATCAAACCCCGCGAGTCGCGGGGTTCCAGTTTTCAACTCTGGAACAGGAAATTTACGCGTTTTTTTTTTTTTATGTTTTCTAATTTTCTGTTTTAATATAAATAAAAGATATTTAAATAAAACTTATATTTTAAAACTTAAATAAAAATAGAATTACTTTATAATTTTATAAATAAAAATCTTAAAACTAGATTTATATATATATATATATTTTTTATATGTTTTTTTTTCTTTAAAAATAAAAACAAAATACTTAAATAAAACTTATGTTTTTATAAAATAAAAAAAAAATAAAGAAACTTTATAAAACTTAAATATTTAACAAAATCTTAAAAATATACAAATTTTTGTTTTTCTTTTTATATTTTTGAATATTTAAAATGTATTTTTATAAAAACAAATTTTAATAAAAGTAAACTAAAAAATCTTTTTTTTTTATATATTAGCGTTGCGCTTCCGGCGTTTAAGAGTGTCCCCGGCAGTGGCGCCAAAAATACTTGATGTGGTAGCGGAGTGGTATAAAATACTCTTAAATTTTAGCAGGAAATACTATTAAATACGATACAATTTTACACAAGATATTTATTTATTTAGAGAATGGATATACTTAAACCTTGCTACAACACTTATAGGCAGTGTACCTAATCGTACAGTAGTGTAGTTTTTAGTAAGTCCGGTTCGTTCCACAGGGAATCTTTTTAAACAAAGCTTAACGCTATATTAGTTTACTTTTATAAAAATACAAATATATATATATATAAGTAATATTATTATTATAAAGGGGGGTTTTTACCGTTTAATGACCGGTTTGTCGTTTTTAAAACTTTAGTCGCAGTTAAAACCAAATGTAAAATATTAAAAATAAATACAAGACTTAAATTAAAGCGGCAAGTAAATAACGATAATGAAATTGCGAATAATAAAAATGTGATAAAATAAATTTGCGATAATTAAAAAGTACGATAATTAAAAGTGCAATTAAATACAATAACAATAAAAATGCGATAATTAGAAGTGCAATTAAATATAAAATAAAGGAAATTAAATATGAAATAAAAGAATTATGCTTATTTAAACTTCCGTAATCATGATGTTTGACGTGTTGATTTTAGTTTTATGCCCATGGGTTAATTGTCCTTTGTCCTGGATTATTTAATATGTCCATACGGATTTGTCCATAATAGTCCATCAGTCATAAATATAAAGAGCGAAAGCCTTCGTCAAATTATTCTCATTTCCGAAGTCAAATATTCCAACTAATTGGGGATTCGAATTGTAACAAGGTTTTAATACTTTGTTTAATGAATACACCAGGTTATCGACTGTGTGTAAACCAAGGTTTTACTACTTTGTTAACAATTACACCAATTACCCTTGAATGTAATTCACCCCTGTTTCAACAAGTCTATTAACTATTAATCCATTTCCGTATCCGGTAAAATGAATAATTATTGGTATTTATAGATATCCCGCCCACCGTACCCAGTCAAGCGTATGTGGTTATATATAAATACGTCGAATTATAAGTTTGTATATTAAATTAACAAGGTATTGTTTAGTTAATATAAAACCCATTAATAGCCCATAGTCTAATTTCCACAAGTGTCGTTCTTTTGTCCAAACCCCAATTATGGTACAAAGCCCAATTACCCAATTTTAGTAATTAGCCCAACATCATGATTACTTCGGATTAAATAAGCATAATAATAACTTAGCTACGAGACATTAAATTAAAAAGGTTGAACATAACTTACAATGATTAAAAATAGCGTAGCGTTACACGGACAGAATTTCGACTTACACCCTTACAAAATTCGCTAACATACCCTTATTATTAGGATTAAAATTAAAATTAAAATATAAATATATATATATACGATATAGATAGAGAGATGGATGGATTTTTTTGTGTTTTTTGCGATCAGAATTCGTTTGCTTTTATAGGGATTTTTGACTTTTGGGGCTCCGCGACTCGCGGCATTTTTGCCTTCAAACTCCGCGAGTCGCGGAGAATGAAATTACAGCTCAGTCCCTTTGGAGTCTTTCTTGCCGACGGTTTTTATTATTTATTATAATATATAAATAATTATAAGAATTATTTAAATATTATATTATATTTATGTGCATAGTTGCCTTGTAATTTTCAGTCCGTTGCGTCAAGCGTTGAGAGTTGACTCTGGTCCCTGTTCCGGATTTTCGAACGTCCTTGCATACAATTTTATATTTTGTACTTTGCGTTTTGAATCTTGTACTCTTGTAATTTCGAGACGTTTCTTATCAATAATTGGAACCTCTTTGATTGTCTTTTGTACTTTTGAGCTTTTTGGTCGTTTGCGTCTTCAATTCGTCGAATCTGTCTTTTGTCTTCACCTTTTATTATTTAAACGAATATCACTTGTAAATAGAACAATTTCAACTAAAAGCTTGTCTTTCTTGAGGAATAATGCTATGAAATATATGTTCGTTTTTAGCATTATCAGCGGGCTCGTGTGAACTTATATCTTCTTGGATTCTTTCCGGTAATCCTTTCACAAACGCGTCGATCTTCTCTTCCTCATCTTCGAATGCTCCCGGACACAATAGGCACAATTCTGTGAATCGTCTTTCGTACGTGGTAATATCAAATCCTTGGGTTCGTAACCCTCTAAGTTCTGTCTTGAGCTTATTGACCTCGGTTCTGGGACGGTACTTCTCATTCATCAAGTGCTTGAATGCTGACCACGGTAGTGCGTACGCATCGTCTTGGCCCACTTGCTCTAGATAGGTATTCCACCATGTTAACGCAGAACCTGTGAAGGTATGCGTAGCGTACTATTTCTTTGTCCTCTTCAGTACACTTACTTATGGCAAACACCGATTCGACCTTCTCGGTCCACCGTTTCAATCCGATCGGTCCTTCGGTTCCATCAAATTCCAAAGGTTTGCAGGCAGTGAATTCTTTGTAGGTGCATCCTACATGATTTCCTGTACTGCTAGATCCAAGGTTATTGTTGGTATGTAGCGCAGCATGTACTGCGGATATGTTTGAAGCTAGAAAAGTACGGAATTCCTCTTCATTCATATTCACGGTGTGTCGAATAGTCGGTGCCATTTCCTTCAAAATAGTCAAATGGAACAAGTTAATCATACAGAATATTAAGAGTAGTTAATAGTATTTCGTAGCATAATATGAACTCATTTATAAAAGCTTTTTCTTCATATTAGCGTTTTATAAGTTTAAATTCGGGTAGTACCTACCCGTTAAGTTCATACTTAGTAGCTAATATACAATTCAACTACTACAATTCTATATGAAAAACTGATTATAATAATATTTCGCGTTCAAACTTTTATACAATATTTTACAAACTTACAATACCGCTTATTTTACATAAAGCATGAAATATAGCACACAATAACTTTGATACAAGATAGTTGTGAAGATAATTCTAGCTAGTACACAAGTCGTTCAGCAAAGGCAATAAAGACACGTAATTCATACGTCCAGAAACAAGTTATGCATTCTGGTTTTACTAGGACTACTTCCCATCCTTGGTCTTGTGGAACATAACCGTTATGGCCGTTGATAAGACAGCGTGTTGTAACGTCGTCAAAGGGACGAGGGTTACGTAATGTCCAACAGTCCCGTATCAATCTAAAAACCTCATTTCTTACCCCAATTACCGACTCCGTCACTTGTGGGAACGTTTTGTTTAATAGTTGTAGGCCGATGTTCTTGTTCTCACTTTGGTGAGAAGCGAACATTACTAATCCGTAAGCATAACATGCTTCTTTATGTTGCATGTTAGCCGCTTTTTCTAAATCACGAAGTCCAATATTCGGATATATTGAGTCAAAATAATTTCTTAACCCATTGCGTAAAATAGCATTTGGGTTCCCAAGTAAACACATTGTAACTTATGGATTTCCCAATGTGATATCCCCCATCTTTTGAACGAAAGCCTTTTATAAACCAAGGCATTCTTGGAACGTTCTTCGAATGTCTTACAAACTGATCTCGCCTTAAATAGTTGTGCCGAAGAATTCTGACCGACTCTAGACAAGATTTCATCAATCATGTCTCCGGGTAGGTCTCTTAAAATATTGGGTTGTCTATCCATTTTGTGTTTTTATACTGTAAAATAGACAAGAATTAGATTCATAAAAAAAAAATACTTATTAATACAAGCAATTTTTACATATATCATAAAGCATAAGCACACTATATTACATATATTACACCACACGAATACAACTATCTTATTCCGACTCGCTTGTTTCTTCTTCTTCGATTTTGGTTCGTTTTGCCAAGTTTCTAGGGATATATGATGTTCCCCTAATACGAGCCGTCGTTTTCCACATTTTTTTAGAAAAACCTGGTGGTTTAGAGGTTCCCGGGACATTGTTACAACTTAAGGACTTCGGGGGTTGACGATACATATAAAGTTCATCGGGGTTGGAATTAGATATCTCTATTTTTATGCCCTTTCCCTTATTATTTTCTTTTGCCTTTTTAAATTCAGTTGGGGTAATTTCTATAACATCATCGGAATTCTCGTCAGAATCCGATTCATCGGAGAATTGGTAATCCTCCCAATATTTTGCTTCCTTAGCGGAAACACCATTGACCATAATTAACCTTGGTCGGTTGGTTGAGGATTTTCTTTTACTCAACCATTTTATTATTTCCCCCACCGGTTCTATTTCTTCATCCGGTTCCGATTCTTCTTCCGGTTCCGATTCTTCTTCTGGTTCCGACTCTTCTCCCGGTTCCTCTTCGGGAACTTGTGAATCAGTCCACGAATCATTCCAATTTACATTTGACTCTTCATTATTATTAGGTGAGTCAATGGGACTTGTTCTAGAGGTAGACATCTATCACATAATATCAAACGCGTTAAGAGATTAATATATCACATAATATTCACATGTTAAAAATATATAGTTTCCAACAAAATTTGTTAAGCAATCATTTTTCAAGTAAATACGGTCGAAGTCCAGACTCACTAATGCATCCTAACAAACTCGATAAGACACACTAATGCAAAATTCTGGTTCTCTAAGACCAACGCTCGGATATCAACTGAAATGTCCCGTTCTTATTGATTAAAAACGTTCCATATTAATTGATTTCGTTGCGAGGTTTTGACCTCTATATGAGACGTTTTTCAAAGACTGCATTCATTTTTAAAACAAACCATAACCTTTATTTCATAAATAAAGGTTTAAAAAGCTTTACGTAGATTATCAAATAATGATAATCTAAAATATCCTGTTTACACACGACCATTACATAATGGTTTACAATACAAATATGTTACAACAAAATAAGTTTCTTGAATGCAGTTTTTACACAATATCATACAAGCATGGACTCCAAATCTCGTCCTTATTTAAGTATGCGACAGCGGAAGCTCTTAGTATTCACCTGAGAATAAACATGTTTTAAACGTCAACAAAAATGTTGGTGAGTTATAGGTTTAACCTATATATATATATATATCAAATTGTAACAATAGACCACAAGATTTCATATTTCAATATACATCCCATACATAGAGATAAAAATCATTCATATGGTGAACACCTGGTAACCGACATTAACAAGATGCATATATAAGAATATCCCCATCATTCCGGGACACCCTTCGGATATGATATAAATTTCGAAGTACTAAAGCATCCGATACTTTGGATGGGGTTTGTTAGGCCCAATAGATCTATCTTTAGGATTCGCGTCAATTAGGGTGTCTGTTCCCTAATTCTTAGATTACCAGACTTAATAAAAAGGGGCATATTCGATTTCGATAATTCAACCATAGAATGTAGTTTCATGTACTTGTGTCTATTTTGTAAATCATTTATAAAACCTGCATCTATTCTCATCCCAAAAATATTAGATTTTAAAAGTGGGACTATAACTCACTTTCACAGATTTTTACTTCATCGAGAAGTAAGACTTGGTCACTGTTGATTCACGAACCTATAACAATATATACATGTATATTAAAGTATGTTCAAAATATATTTACAACACTTTTAATATATTTTGATGTTTTAAGTTTATTAAGTCAGCTGTCCTCGTTAGTAACCTACAACTAGTTGTCCACAGTTAGATGTACAGAAATAAATCGATAAATATTATCTTGAATCAATCCACGACCCAGTGTATACTTATCTCAGTATTGATCACAACTCAAACTATATATATTTTGGAATCAACCTCAACCCTGTATAGCTAACTCCAACATTCACATATAGAGTGTCTATGGTTGTTCCGAAATATATATAGATGTGTCGACATGATAGGTCGAAACATTGTATACGTGTCTATGGTATCTCAAGATTACATAATATACAATACAAGTTGATTAAGTTATGGTTGGAATAGATTTGTTACCAATTTTCACGTAGCTAAAATGAGAAAAATTATCCAATCTTGTTTTACCCATAACTTCTTCATTTTAAATCCGTTTTGAGTGAATAAAATTGCTATGGTTTCATATTGAACTCTATTTTATGAATCTAAACAGAAAAAGTATAGGTTTATAGTCGGAAAAATAAGTTACAAGTCGTTTTTGTAAAGGTAGTCATTTCAGTCGAAAGAACGACGTCTAGATGACCATTTTAGAAAACATACTTCCACTTTGAGTTTAACCATAATTTTTGGATATAGTTTCATGTTCATAATAAAAATCATTTTCTCAGAATAACAACTTTTAAATCAAAGTTTATCATAGTTTTTAATTAACTAACCCAAAACAGCCCGCGGTGTTACTACGACGGCGTAAATCTGGTTTTACGGTGTTTTTCGTGTTTTCAGGTTTTAAATCATTAAGTTAGCATATCATATAGATATAGAACATGTGTTTAGTTAATTTTAAAAGTCAAGTTAGAAGGATTAACTTTTGTTTGCGAACAAGTTTAGAATTAACTAAACTATGTTCTAGTGATTACGAGTTTAAACCTTCGAATAAGATAGTTTTATATATATGAATCGAATGATGTTATGAACATCATTACTACCTCAAGTTTAGTAGGTAAACCTACTGGAAGTGACAAGAAATGATCTAACTTCAAAGAATCTTGGATGGCTTGAAAGTTCTTGAAGTAGGATCATGACACAAAAACAAGTTCAAGTAAGATTTTTACTCGAATTAAGATAGTTTATAGTTATAGAAATTGAATCAAAGTTTGAATATGAATATTACCTTGAATAAGAAAGATAACCTACTGTATATAACAAAGGTTTCTTGATCTTAGATGATTACTTGGAATGGATTAGAAAGCTTGGAAGTAAATTAGTAAACTTGAAGGGATTTTTGAAGTGTTCTTGAAGTGTTCTTCCTATGATGATTATAGCTTGATTCTTGAAGTGATTTTTGATGAAGATGATGATTAACTACTGGAAAAATACATTCATAATAGTGTGTGTGTGTTGAGAGAGAATTAGAAAGAGAATTGGAAGTGAAATGGAGTGAATGATGAGTGGTAATTGGTGAGTGGTGAGTGGGGTTAAAAGGAGTTCTGGTTAAAAGGAGTTCTAGTTAGTTGACTAGCTCATGGTAGAAGTTAAAATTGATTAGTCATACATGACATAATCAAGAGTGGAATCCCATGCTAGTTCCTATTGGTATATACCCATAGTAAGTACGTTTTGAAGCTGTGTATAATACGGGTAAGAATACGACTAGAATTCTTGATGAAAGAAAAGAATGGGAAAGTAACTGTAACCATTTTCGTTAAGTATGAGTATTTTGATATATGTCTTGAAGTCTTCCAAAAGTATTTTAATACATCTAAATACACTACATGTATATACATTTTAACTGAGTCGTTAAGTCATCGTTAGTCGTTACATGTAAGTGTTGTTTTGAAACCTTTAAGTTAACGATCTCAATTAATGTTGTTAACCCATTGTTTATTATATCTAATAAGATGTTAAATTATTTTATTATCATGATATTATGATATATTAATATATCTTAATATGATATATATAGATTTAAATGTCGTTACAACGATAATCGTTACATATATGTCTCGTTTCGAAATCCTTAAGTTAGTAGTCTTGTTTATATGTATATAACTCATTGTTAATATACTTATGGAGATACTTACTTATCATAATCTCATGTTAACCATATGTATATCCATATATATATCGTCATGTCGTTTTTACAAGTTTTAACGTTCGTGAATCGCCGGTCAACTTGGGTGGTCAATTGTCTATATGAAACATATTTCAATTAATCAAGTCTTAACAAGTTTGATTGCTTAACATGTTGGAAACATTTAATCATGTAAATATCAATCTCAATTAATATATATATACATGGAAAAGTTCGGGTCACTACAGTGTTCAGGTTTGGCCTTACTTTGTGACCATTTTTGGAGTCTCTAGGGTGTACTAGTTTGTTAGGATTGATGATTGGATGAACATTCATGTTCAGGTCATCGAAATCCGAGCCACGGATCACTCGTTATGACTAAAACATGTTTTTGAACGGATTAAAGCTCCAACTTGAATTAGGGCTGATGGTCACGACTTGGTGACTGTTCTTGGTGTGTTCTTGAGTACACTAATGTGTCGGGTAGGTTGGTTAGGCGAAGATATGTATAAGACTCGCCGAAAACCGGCTCAAGTTATGACCCGATGAACTTTTAATTAAAACTTATGGTTATTAAATAAGACTTATGATATAAATAATAATTTTCATTATTAATAAATTACTTATGATATAAAAAGTAATTATTTTAATTTAAGACTTATGATATATATATTTATTATATCATTTATTAATTACTTTATGATTTAATTAAACATTTAATTAAACTTATGATTAATAATACTTTTATTATTAATGAAAGATACTTATGATAAGTATTAAACTTATGTTATGAGATTATTATTATAAGACTTATAATAAAGATAAAATATTTATTTAATTATTATAATACTTAGTTATTATTTAATTATAATTTAATTATTAAATACTTATGGTTTAATAATTATAATTAAATAGTTATGATATGATTAATAATTCATTATTAATTAATAATACTTATGATATGATTAAAAATTTATTATTAATTAATAATACTTATGTTATGACTAATATTTAATTAATTAATTAAATACTTATGTTATATTAATTATATTATTTAAACTTATGTTAACTTTAATAATTCATCTTAATTTAATTAAACTTATGATATGACATAATTATACGTATATGACTTAAAATAACATTATAACTTATATTATTATTATAACTTATACTTTTAAAATTAATGTTGACTATGTTTGACTAAGGTTAACTTTTAAGTTGACTTTCGGTTGACTTTGACTTTTAGTTGACTTTTGTTGACTTTCTAATTAAGGAAACTTTCCTAACTTAAAAACTTTCTAAAAATAGAAACTTTCTAAATATGGAAACTTTCTAAATTTGGAAACTTTCCAAAAATAGAAACTTTCCTAAAATAGAAACCTTCCTAAAATAGAAACTTTCCTAAAATAGAAACTTTCCTAAAATAGAAAGTGTGTGTCCGTACACCGCCTTTATCAAATTGAAGCACACTAAGTGTTGTCCTATGTCTACTTGCAATAAGTACTATAGCTATCATACTAAGACTTGACCTAAGTTAGTCATTTATATCGACCTGCTTTATTTATAGGTCGGCGTCGTGATCATTCTTGATCACTTTACTCCATTTGCTATTCGCATTTCTGTGTTGTTGCTTCGTTTACGTTAAGGTGAGTTATAGTCCCGTTTTTCATACGTTTTAAAGTATATTTTTGAGATGTGATTACATGCATTTTGTTTTACATTTAGACACAAGTGGCAATTAAATTTAAATTATTCATTATGAGTTGAACAAAAATATTCCCTAGTATGGTAACTGTAATCACTGGTTTCTACTGGTGAATGCGAATCCTATGGATAGATCTATCGGGTTTGACAACCCCATTTCGAGCTAGTCGCGCTAGCAATTTATAATCGGAATGTGTTAGTACTTCGTAATTATTTGAAGATACACTTTTTCGGTGTATATATATATTGTGTTTGGTAAGGGTAAATAAATGGTTAAGTGGTTACCAGGTGGCTCATTGATAATGGAATAATGTTTTATGTTTTCTAACATTTTAAATCTTGTGGTCTAAAGTTTATTCGTTTATTTAAACCTATAATTCACTCAATTTTTTTGTTGACATTTTACTCTCATGTTTTCATAGGTACTTGATTTGTTTGGTGCTTCCGCTGTGTTAGAAGTGTCTGCATGCATATGGGCAGATTTTGTTAAACAATTTATGAAACATTAAACTTGCATTCTCTTTTTGGATATTTAAACTTGTGGGTGTTTGGTTGACAATGTTTTATGTAAACTTTGGTTATTTAATATGTTGGGTTTGTTTAAACTACATATTTTGGTAAATTTCCTTGGGGAAACTTTTGAATAAAAGAATGCAATGTTATTTATTAAATTCATTTAAAGTTCGATCAAGCTGTGGGACCAAGTGATGGAGCTGTTAAGTGTATTGACGGGGCCATCACAGTTGGTATCAGAGCTCTGGTTGTAGGGAACTAGGCGGTCATAATATGGTCAACCCGTGGTCCTTAGGGTGCATTAGAGTCTAGTCTACAGCCCAGCCTTCCTTGTTATAGCATTATTATGCATTTCATTTCGTATGAGGAATAATTATAAGTTATTATTGCTTATAGTATTTTTATTTTGTTTGTGGTTTGTAGTCTTACTGTTTGCAGATGTGGGCTTCGAGCAACAATTCCGTTCCTGCTCCCGTTTCCCCGTCTGCCACTCGTCGTGCACAACAGCCTCGCCTAAAGGGATCCTGTTAACAACTACATGGCTACTATCACTCATATGACTAGAGCATACTCGAACGAGATGTGTATTGATGCTCTTAGAGACTGTATACGTGTCTTGCCGCATAACGAGGTGATGAATGAGATTAGAGCTGCTATGGATTCGTTGGTTAGCTTTAAGAATAGGATCAAGTTCGAGACTAGGAAGCGTAACCATGAGGTGGACGCTAAGTTTGAGGCTCTTGAGAGCGTGGTTCGTGGTTTGAAGACAGAGTTGGAGGATGTGAAAGGAAAGTTGAGGAAGTATGAGACTCCTGACGAGCCTCATACCGGCCCAGCTCATCACACCCGCTCCAAGTAGATGTGATGTGATATCATGAGTGATCATTTTATTTCATGGACTATTTATCCTTTTTATACATTCATTTTTGGGTGATGTACGGCGTTTTTGCCGAGGATTTTGTTATGGGATATTTTTCATTTATGTATGGATGGTTATTTCTTTTATGACATCTGTTATCATTATCATATTTTATTTCTGATTGTTGTGACTCTTGGCATGTTATATTATGCGTAATATAGTTCATGTATGTCAGGTGCTATGTATGTTGTATGATTTCTATCATAAAGTATGTATGCATGTGGTGGCTATTTCTATAACTATCATAACTGTCATGTTATTACTCATAGTGTTCATTGACTATTATTTTAATAGTTAATCTTTTTATGTTCGATCTATTCCTTTATAACACTGGTATTATTCTTAGTACTAACAGTTGTGTTATTCTATTTTGAAGATCATGCCACCCCGTGAGTCCAACGAAGCTCGCATGCAACGCCTGATTTCTGAAGTGATTGCGAATGCTATGGCAGCTAATGCTAATGCGAAAGCAAATGCCAATAACCAGGTAGGATGCTCCCACAAGACGTTTATGGCAAGTCGTCCACAAGAATTTAGTGGCACCGAAGGACCCATTGGACTTACTAGTTGGTTTGAGAAGATTGAGTCTATTTTTAGGGTTAGCCGTGTCCGAGAGGAGGATAAGGTTAGTTTTGCAAGCTGCACTCTTAAAGACAGTGCATTAACTTGGTGGAACAACTTGGTGAATAGTTTGGGTAATGATGTGGCGTATGGTTTGACTTGGAATAATTTTAAAGAGAGGATGATCACTCGTTATTGTCCTAAGGGTGAACTTAAGAAGTTGGAGACTGAGTTTAAGAACTTAAAGATGAAGGGCACCGATTTAGATGCCTATGAGCAAAGGTTCTTTGAATTAACATTGTTGTGTCCCAATACTTATGCTGATGAGAACCTTAAGATTGAAGCTATATTGATGGGTTATCTGAGCGAATTGAGCATGGGGTTGAGTCTAGTGAGCCCCAAACTATTGAAGCTGCTATGTGTATGGCACATAAGCTTAATGACAAGATTTTGAGGAGAAGTAAGGCAGCTGCAACTGATGCCAGTGAGGAAGTTGTTAAAAAGGCTGATAATGGGAAAAGGAAGTTGGATAACAACCGCAACCAGAACCAAGGTCAGCAGAAGAAATAAGATACTTCTGGTTCTAATAACCGTAATCAGCGTGTTTGTCTGCGGTGTTATAAGGCTCATGATGGTTATTGTACTGTTACTTGTAAGAGGTGTTCCAAGCAGGGACACATTGCTAAAGATTATACGGTGCTTATGCCGGGTGCTGCTACTCCTGCTGCTAATGCTGGTAACAATAGTGGTAATGTGATGTGTGCGAGGTGTAGTACGAAATAGATTATATTTTACTACAAAATACTATTAAATACGCTACAATTTTACACAAGTTATTTATTTATTTATTGAATGGATATACCTAAACCTTGCTACAACACTTATAGGCAGTGTACCTAATCGTAGAGTAGTGTAGTTTTTAGTAAGTCTGGTTCATTCCACAGGGATCTAGCTGAGTTTAACGCTATATTTATTTTAAACTATATTTGTATATATATATATTTGTATATATATATATATATATATATATATATATATATATATATATATATTAGTAGTATTATTATTATAAAAGGGGGGGTTTTACCGTTTAATGACCGGTTTGTCGATTTTAAGTCCTAATGCAAAATAATAACTTAATTTAAAGTGTAAAGTAAATGACGATAAATAAAACTGCGATAAAATAAAAGTACGATAATTAAAAGTGCAATAATTTAAAGTACGATAAATAAAATGACGATAAATAAAAGTGCGATGAGATATAAAATAAAGGAATTATGCTTATTTAAACTTCCGTAATCATGATGTTTGACATGTTGATTTTAATTTATTACCATGGGTTAATTTTCCTTTATCCTAAATTATTCGATATGTCCATCTGGTTTTTTTCCATAATAGTCCATCGGTTATAAATATAAAATACGAGTGTCCTCGTCAAATTACCCTTATACCTGAAGTCAAATATTCTAACTAATTGGGGACTTAAACTGTAATAAGGTTTTAATACATTGTTAATGATTACACCAGATTATCGACTGTGTGTAATCCAAGGTTTTAATACTTTATTAACAATTACACAATTTTTCTTGTATGTAACTCACCCCTGTTTTAATGAGTCCATTGACTATTAATCCATCCCCGTGTCCGGTCAAATGAACAATTATCAGTATTTATAAATATCCTACCCATCGTATCCGATCGAGTGTATGTGGTTATTTATAAATATGTCAAATTGTAAATCTCTATATTAAATTAACGAACTATCATTCAGTTAAACAAATATAAAGCCCATTAATAGCCCATAGTCCAATTTCCACAAGTGTCGGTCTTTTGTCCAAACCCCAAGTATGGTCCAGAACCCAATAACCCAGTCTTAATATTTAGTCCAACATCACGATTACTTCGGCTTAAATAAGCATAATAATAACTTAGCTACGAGACATTAATTTAAAAAGGTTGAACATAACTTACAATGAGTATTAATCGTGTAGTGTTACACGGACAGAGTTTCGACTTACAAACTTAAAACCTTCGCTACTATAACCTTATTATTATTAACTAATATTAAAATTATAATTATAAAATAAATATAAATATATATTTAGAGAGAGTGAGATTGATGATTGACGAAGGTGTACACAATTCGGCAGAAAATGTTGCAATTTATAGGACTTGGCCTCACTTTTCAGGCCATGCGATCACATGGGTTATAAGGCTCCTGGCCATGCGATCGCATAGACAGGCTGTCCAGCTCCAATTGTGTTCAAAACGTAGGCGGCTCTTGATTTATTTATTATATAATATAATATATATAATTTTATATAATTATATATATTATATTATATTCTTGTGCAAAGTTGACTTGTAATTTTAGGTCCGTTGCTTCGTGCGTTGATAGTTGGTTCATGTCTCGGTTCTGGATTTTCGAACGCCTTTTCGTATAATTTAATATCTTGTACTTTGCGTTTTGCGGCTCGTACTCTTATAACTTTTAGACGTTTCTTATAAATAAATTGAACCACTTGGATTGTACTTTGTACTTTTTAGCATTTTGGTCGTTTACGTCTTCAAATCGTCGAATCTGTCTTTTTTCTTCACCTTTTATTATTTAAATGAATATTACTTGAAAACAGAACAATTGCAACTAAAGCTTGTCTTTCTTGAAGGATAATGCTATGAAATATGTGTCCGTTTTTACCATTATCAAATATTTCCACACTTGAGCGTTGCTTGTCCTCAAGCAATATAGAACTTGAATATAACTTTACTAGAATCACTTCTTTATTCTTCACACTTTGTACATCAGTATTTTGATACGGCGGTATGAACAATGATAGTAGCGTTGTGGTTTCCAGTCCCACATGACTATTAAAATTTAGATCCGTTAGGAAATTGGATCTTTATGAAAACATTTGATCTTTTGAAAATTCAATCTAGTTTTTTGAAATTTCCCGTTCATATTGATTATAAATGTTCCATAGTAATTGATTTCGTTGTGAGGTTTTGACCTCTATATGAGACGTTTTTCAAAGACTGCATTCGATTTTTAAAACAACCATAACCTTTATTTTATCGATAAAGGTTTAAAATATTACGACGATTATCAAATAATGATAATCAAAATATAGCGTTCTCACACGATCATTACATAATGGTTTACAATAATATTACATAACAATAAATGTCTTCCAATGCAGTTTTCAAACAATATTATACAAGCATGGACTCCAAATCTTGTCCTTAATTTAGTATGCAACAGCGGAAGCTCTTAACAATTACCTGAGAATAAACATGCTTAAAACGTCAACAAAAATGTTGGTGAGTTATAGGTTTAACCTATATATTTATCAATCGTAATAATAGACCACAAGATTTCATATTTCCATTTTTCGTAAACATCATCCCATACATAGAGAGAAAAATCATTCATATGGTGAACACCTGGTAACCGACATTAACAAGATGCATATAAGAATATCCCCATCATTCCGGGACATCTATCGGACATGATATAAAAACTCGAAGTACTAAAGCAACCGCTACAACGGATGGGGTTTGTTGGGCCCAATAGATCTATGTTTAGGATTCGCGTCTATTAGTAGACTGGTTTACTAATTCTTAGGTTACCAAGTAAAAGGGGCATATTCGGCTTCGATCATTCAACCATAGAAAGTAGTTTCACGTACTGGTGTCTATTTTGTAAAACATTTATAAAGTTGCATGTATTCTCATCCCAAAAATATTAGATTTTAAAAGTGGGACTATAACTCACTTTCACGGATTTTTACTTCGTCGGGAAGTAAGACTTGGCCACGGATTGATTCACCAACCTATAACAAATATTTACATATATATCAAAGTATGATCAAAATATATTTACAACATTTTTATTACTTTTTAAAGATTTGAGTTTGTTAAGTCAGCAGTCCTCGTTAGTAACCTACAACTAGTTGTCCACAGTTAGATGTACAGAAATAAAGCAGTATATATTATCTCGAATCAATCCACGACCCAGTGTCTACAAGTCTCAGACTCGATCACAACTCAAAGTATATATATTAATTTGGAATCAACCTCAACCCTGTATAGCTAACTCCAGCATTACTGCATATAGAGTGTCTATGGTTGTTCCAAATAATATATATAGATGGGTAGATATGATATGTCAAAACATTGTATTCGTGTCTATGGTATCCCAAGATTACATAATATATGTTAGAATACATGTATAAGTTAGTTAAGTTATGATTTGTATAGATTTGTTACACATTTTACGTAGCTACAACAAGCAAAATTATCCAATCTTGTTTTACCCATAACTTCTTCGTTTTAAATCCGTTTTGAGTGATTCAAGTTGCTATGGTTTCATAGTGAACTTAAGTTTATGAATCTAACAGAAAAAGTATAAGTTTATAGTCGAAAATATACTTTACAAGTCGTTTTTGTAAAGGTAGTCATTTTAGTCGAAAGAACGACGTCTACATGACCATTTTGGAAAACATACTTCCACTTTGAGTTTAACCATGATTTTTGGATATAGTTTCATGTTCATAAGAAAAATCATTTTCCCAGAAGAATAACTTTTAAATCAAAGCTTATCATAGTTTTTAATTAACTAACCCAAAACAGCCCGCGGTGTTACTACAACGGCGTATGTCCGGTTTTACGGTGTTTTTCGTGTTTTTCAGGTTTTAAATCATTAAGTTAGCATATCATATAGATATAGAACATGTGTCTAGTTGATTTTAATAGTCAAGTTAGAAGGATTAACTTTTGTTTGCAACAAGTTTAGAATTAATTAAACTATGTTCTAGTCATTACAAGTTTAAACCTTCGAATAAGATAGTTTTATATATATGATTCTAATGATGTTATGAACATCATTACTACCTCAAGTTTTGTGGATAAAACTACTGGAAATGAGAAAAATAGATCTAGCTTCAAAGGATCCTTGGATGGCTTGAAAGTTCTTGAAGTAGAATCATGACACGAAAACAAGTTCAAGTAAGATTTCCACTCGAAATAAGATTGTTATAGTTATAGAAATTGAATCAAAGTTTGAATATGAGTATTACCTTGTATTAGAAAGATATATTACTGTAAATAAGAAGGATTTCTTGAGGTTGAATGATCACTCAAAATGGATTTGCAAGATTGGAAGTAAGCTAGCAAACTTGAAAGTGTTGTTGGTGTGTTCTTGAGTAGTTGTTTTGTAACTTGGTTTATGTATGGATTTATGAACTAGATTGAGCTAGATTTTGATGAAGATGATGAAGAACACTTAGAACAATGGAAGAACACTTGAGAGAGAGTTGTTTGATGCATGAAAGTTGTGATCAAAATGTGTTTGTATGTGTGCACATTCACGTGAATGTTAGGCTTGACATATAGGTTCATTAGTTTGTAATTTTGTGAGATATTTCATGCTAGATGTTAAATGATGGTTCCCACATGTTTAGGTGACTCACATGGGCTGCTAAGAGCTAATCATTGGAGTGTATATACCAATAGTAAATACGTTTAGTAGCTGTGTATTGTACGAGTACAAATACGAGTGCATACGAGTAGAATTGTTGATGAAAATGAATGAGGATGTAATTGTAAGCATTTTTGTTAATTAGAAGTACTTTGATAAGTGTCTTGAAGTCTTTCAAAAGTGTATGAATACATATTAAAACACTACATGTATATACATTTTAACTGAGTCGTTAAGTCATCGTTAGTCGTTACATGTAAATGTTGTTTTGAAACCTTTAAGTTAACGATCTTGTTAAATGTTGTTAACCCATTGTTTATTATATCTAATGATATGTTAAATTATTATATTATCATAATAATATGATGTATTAATATATCTTAATATGATATACATACATTTAAATGTCATTACAACGATAATCGTTACATATATGTCTCGTTTCGAAACACTTAAGTTAGTAGTCTTGTTTTTACATATGTAGTTCATTGTTAATACACTTAATGATATGTTTGCTTATCATTTATCATATTTAAACATAATTTAACAATATCTTAATATGTTTCATATGTATTTAGTAAGACGTTGTTATAACGATAATCGTTATATATATCGTTACGAGTTTCTTAATTCAATAAACTCATTTTTATGTATAACACTCATTGTTAATATACTTAGTGAGATACTTACTTATCATAATCTCATGTTAACCATATATATTTCTATATATATAACATCATGTAATTTTTACGAATTTGTAACGTTCGTGAATCGTCGGTCAATTTGGGTGGTCAATTGTCTATATGAAACCTATTTTAATTAATCAAATCTTAACAAGTTTGATTGCTTAACATGTTGGAAATATTTAATCATGTAAATATCAATTTTCATTTAATATATAAATATATAAACATGGAAAAGTTCGGGTAAGTACAGTACCTACCCGTTAAATCAATTTCGTCCCGAAATTTTAAGCTGTTGAAGGTGTTGACGAATCTTCTGGAAATAGGTGCGGGTATTTCTTCTTCATTTGATCTTCACACTCTCAGGTGAACTCGGGTCCCCTACAAGCATTCCATCAAACCTTAACAATTGGTATCTTGTTTTGCTTAAGTCTTTTAACCTCACGATCCTTTATTTTGACGGGTTCTTCGATGAATTGAAGTTTTTTGTTGATTTGGTTTTCGTCTAACGGAATAGTGAGATCTTCTTTAGCCAAAAATTTCTTCAAATTCGAGACGTGGAAGGTGTTATGTACAGCTGCGAGTTGTTGAGGTAACTCAAGTCGGTAAGCTACTGGTCCGACACGATCAATAATCTTGAATGGTCCAATGTACCTTGGATTTAATTTCCCTCGTTTACCAAATTGAACAACGCCTTTCCAAGGTGATACCTTAAGCATGACCATCTCTCCAATTTCAAATTCTATATCTTTCCTTTTAAGGTCTGCGTAGCTCTTTTGTCGACTCTGAGCGATTTTCAACCGTTGTTGAATTTGGATGATTTTCTCTGTAGTTTCTTGGATTATCTCCGGACCCGTAATTTATCTATCTCCAACTTCACTCCAACAAATTGGAGACCTGCACTTTCTACCATAAAGTGCTTCAAACGGCGCCATCTCAATACTTGAATGGTAACTGTTGTTGTAGGAAAATTCTGCTAAAGGTAGATGTCGATCCCAACTGTTTCCAAAATCAATAACACATGCTCGTAGCATGTATTTAAGCATCTGTATCGTCCTTTTGCTCTGCCCATCAGTTTGTGGATGATAAGCAGTACTCATGTCTAGACGAGTTCCCAATGCTTGCTGTAATGTCTGCCAAAACCTTGAAACAAATCTGCCATCCCTATCAGAGATAATAGAGATTGGTATTCCATGTCTGGAGATAACTTCCTTCAAATATAATTGTGCCAACTTCTCCATTTTATCATCTTCTCTCATTGGCAGAAAGTGTGCTGATTTGGTGAGACGATCGACTATTACCCAAATAGTATCATAACCACTTGCAGTCCTTGGCAATTTAGTAATAAAATCGATGGTAATGTTTTCCCATTTCCATTCTGGGATTTCAGGTTGTTGAAGTAGACATGATGGTTTCTGATGTTCAGCTTTGACCTTAGAGCACGTCAGGTATTCTCCCACATATCTAGCAAAATCAGCTTTCATACCCGGCCACCAAAAGTGCTTCTTGAGATCTTTGTACATCTTTCCCGCCCGGGATGTATTGAGTATCTGGTTCTATGTGCCTCCTTAAGTACCATTTCTCTCACATCTCCAAACTTTGGTACCCAAATTCTTTCAGCCCTATACCGGGTTCCGTCTTCCCGAATATTAAGATGTTTCTCCGATCCTTTGGGTATTTCATTCTTCAAACTTCCCTCTTTTAAAACTCCCTGTTGCGCCTCCTTTACTTGAGTAGTAAGGTTAGTATGAATAATTATGTTCATAGCTTTTACTCGTATAGGTTCTCTATCCTTTCTGCTCAAGGCGTCGGCTACCACATTTGCCTTCCCCGGGTGGTAACGAATCTCAAAGTCATAATCATTCAACAGTTCAATCCACCTACGCTGTCTCATGTTCAGTTGTTTCTGATTAAATATATGTTGGAGACTTTTGTGGTCGGTATATATAATACTTTTGACCCCATATAAGTAGTGCCTCCAAGTCTTTAATGCAAAAACAACAACGCCCAATTCCAAATCGTGAGTCGTATAATTTTGCTCATGAATCTTCAATTATCTGGATGCATAAGCAATTACCTTCGTTCGTTGCATTAATACACAGCCGAGGCCTTGCTTTGAGGCGTCACAATATATCACAAAATCATCATTCCCTTCAGGCAATGACAATATAGGTGCCGTAGTTAACTTTTTCTTCAACAATTGAAACGCTTTCTCCTGCTCATCCTTCCATTCAAATTTCTTCCCTTTATACGTTAATGCAGTCAAAGGTTTTGCTATTTTAGAAAAATCTTGGATGAATCTTCTGTAGTAACCAGCCAGTCCAAAAAATTGGCGTATATGCTTCATAGTTTTTGGGGTTTCCCACTTTTCAACGGTTTCAATCTTCGCTGGATCCACCTGAATACCTTCTTTGTTCACTATGTGTCCGAGAAATTGAACTTCTTCCAACCAAAATGCACACTTTGAAAACTTAGCGTACAGTTTTTCTTTCCTTAACAACTCTAGCACTTTTCTCAAATGTTCTTCGTGCTCATGGTCATTCTTTGAGTAAATAAGTATGTCATCTATGAAAACAATGACAAACTTGTCAAGGTATGGTCTACACACTCGGTTCATGAGGTCCATGAACACAGCTGGTGCATTAGTCAACCCAAACGGCATAACCATAAACTCATAATGACCGTAACGCGTCCTAAAAGCAGTCTTTGGAAAATCATCCTCCTTCACCCGCATTTGATGATACCCAGAACGTAAATCAATCTTCGAATAAACCGACGAGCCTTGTAGTTGATCAAATAAGTCATCGATTCTCGGTAGTGGGTAGCGGTTCTTGATGGTAAGTTTGTTCAACTCTCGGTAGTCGATACATAACCTAAATGTACCATCCTTCTTCTTGACAAACAAAACAGGAGCTCCCCACGGTGATGTGCTTGGTCGAATGAAACCACGCTCTAAAAGTTCTTGTAATTGGCTCTGAAGTTCCTTCATTTCGATGGGTGCGAGTCTGTATGGAGCACGAGCTATTGGTGCAGCTCCCGGTACAAGGTCTATTTGAAATTCAACGAATTGGTGTGGAGGTAGTCCCGGTAATTCTTTCAAAAATACATCGGGAAATTCTTTTGCGACGGGAACATCATTGATGTTCTTTTCTTAAGAATTGACTTTCTCGACGTGTGCTAGCACAGCATAGCAACCTTTTCTTATTAGTTTTTGTGCCCTTAGGTTACTAATAATAATTAACTTCGCGTTGCTCTTTTCTCCGTTCACCATTAAGTATTTTCCTTTTTCTCGTATAAACAAACGATCTCTGCTTTCACTTCTTTCAACCATTCCATACCGATTATCACATCAAAACTCCCTAACTCTACTGGTATCAAGTCAATCTTAAATGTTTAGCTAACCAGTTTAATTTCTCGATTCCGACATATATTATCTGCTATAATTAATTTACCATTTGCTAATTCGAGTAAAAATTTATTATCCAAGGGCATCGGTGGGCAACTTAGTTTAGCACAAAAATCTCTACTCATATAGCTTCTATCCGCACCCGAATCAAGTAAAAGATAAGCAGATTTATTGTCAATAAGAAACGTACCCGTAACAAGCTCCGGGTATTCCTACGCTTCTGCCGTATTAATATTGAAAACTCTTCCACGACCCTGCCCATTAGTATTCCCCTAATTCGGGCAATTTCTACTAAAGTGGCCCGGTTTTCCACATCCAAAACAAACTATGGAGGTGTTATTTGTTCCGACATTATTTATTCTTTTAGTTCTGTTATGCATTGGTCCATAGATCTCGCACTTCGTCGCGCTATGACCATTTCTTTTACACCTGTTGCAAAATATTGTGCAGAACCCCGGGTGATGCTCTTCACACATTTGGCATGGCTGTTTTTGATTTTTGTTGCCATTGTTGTTATTGAGATTGTTGTTGGGATTATTATTTTTGTTATTATTGTTGTTATTGTTGTTGGGACGGTTACTGTAGTTGTTGTTGGGACGTTTGTTGAAGTTTTTGTTGCGGTTGATGTTGCGGTTGTTGGGATAGTTATTGCGATTGTGGTTGTGATTGTTGTTGTTGTATTGGTGACACTTGTCATTGGTTTCTTCCCACTTTCTCTTGACTTGTTTCATGTTAGCCTCTTCGGCCGCCTGCTCTTTAATCCTTCCTTCGATCTGGTTCACTAATTTGTGAGCCATTCGACTTGCCTTTTGTATGGAGGCGGGCTCGTGTGAACTCACATCTTCTTGAATCCTTTCCGATAACCCTTTTACAAATGCGTCGATCTTCTCTTCTTCGTCTTTGAACATTCTGGGACACAATAGGCACAACTCTGTGAATCGTCGTTCGTACTTGGTGATATCGAAACCTTGCGTTCGTAATCCTCTAAGCTCTACCGTGAGCTTATTGACCTTGTTTCTGGGACGATACTGCTCGTTCATCAATTGCTTGAATGCTGACCACAGTAGTGCGTAAGCAGCATCTTGTCCTACCTGCTCGAGATAGGTATTCCACCATGTTAACGCCGTACCTATGAAGGTATGCGTAGCGTACTTTACTTTGTCTTCTTCAGTACATTTACTTATGGTAAACACCGATTCAACCTTCTCGGTCTACCGTTTCAATCCGATTGAACCCTCGGTTCCATCAAATTCCAACGGTTTGCAGGCAGTGAATTCTTTGTAGGAACATCCTACACGATTTCTTGTGGAATTTGTTCCACTGCTAGAACCAGAGTTATTGTTGTTATTTTGCATTGCGGCCTGCATTGCGGCTATGTTCGCAGTAAGGAAAACACGAAAGTCTTCCTCACTCATGTTCAAGTTCTGACGAGTCGTCGGTGCCATTTCCTTCAAAAATAGCCAAAAGAATTGAGTTAATCATACAGAATTTAAGAGTAGTCAATAGTATTTCATAGCATAATATGAACTTATTTATAAAAGCTTTTTCTTCATATTAGCATTTTATAGTTATAATTCGGGTAGTACCTACCCGTTAAGTTCATACTTAGTAGCTATTATACAATTCAACTACTACGATTCTATATGAAAAACTTATTACAATAATATTTCGCGTTCAAACTTTTATACAATATTTTACAAACATACAATACCACTTATATACATATAGGATGAAATATAGAACATAATAACTTTGCTACACAGCAGCTATAAAGGTAATTCTAATTAATACGCAAGTCGTTCAGCAAAGGCAATAAAGACACGTAATTCATAAGTCCAGAAACAAGTCATGCATTCTAGTTTTACTAAGACTATTTCCCATCCTTGGTTTTGTGGAAAATAACCGTTGTGACCGTTGACCAGGCAGCATGTTGTAATGTCGTTAAAAGGACGAGGGTTACGTAATGCCCAACAGCCCTGTAACAATCTAAAAACTTTGTTTCTCACCTCAACTACTGAGTCCGTCACTTGTGAGAATGTTTTATTTAAAAGTTGCAACCCAATGTTCTTTTTCTCAATTTGATGAGAAGCGAACATTATTATCCCGTAAGCATAACATGCTTCTTTATGTTGCATATTAGAAGCTCTTTCTAAAGAATGGAGTCCTATGTTGGGATATGTTGAGTCAAAATAGGTTCGTAACCCGTAGCGTAAAATTGCATCTGGGTTTCCCGCACTAAATGCCTTAAAGAAAACTTGGCGTAACTTAAAGTCTCCCCAATGTGATATACCCCATCTTTCAAAGGAAAGCCTTTTATATACTAAGGAATGCCTGGAATGTCTTTCAAACGTTTGACAAAATAATTTTACCGTAATTAATTGTGCTGATGAATTCTGCCCGACTCTAGACAAGATTTCATCAATCATATCTCCTGGTAGGTCTTCTAAAATTTTTGGTTGTCTATCCTTAACGTCCATTTTTGTTTTTATACTGTAAAATAAACAAGGATTAGATTCGTAAAAGGTAATTAACAAACAATACAAGCAATTTTTACATATAAAAAACAAACACACTACAATACATATATTACACAGCATGATTACAACTCTTTATTCCGACTCACTCATTTCTTCTTCTTCGGACTTAGTTCGTTTGGCTAATTTCTGAGGGATACATGGTGATCCTCTAATACGAGCCGTCATTTTCACAAATGGATTAAAAAAACCTAGTGGCCTAGATGTTCCCGGATTATTGTTAAAATCTAAGAAATACAGGCGTTTACGATACATATAAAGTTCATCGGGGGTCAGAATCAGGTTTCTCTATTTTGATTCCCTTTCACTTATTATTCTCTTTTGCCTTATTAAATTGAGTTGGGGTAATTTCTATAACATCATTGAAATCCTCGTCGGGATCCGATTCATCAGAAAATTGGTAATTTTCCCAATATTTTGCTTCCTTGGCGGAAACACCATTGACCATTTTTAACTTTGATCCATTGGTTGAGGATTTTCTTTTATTTAATCGTTTTACTGTAGGTATTAACATTTCATCCTCTGAAACCTCTTCTTCTTTCGGTTCCTCTTCTTCCGGTTCCTCCTCTTCCGGTTCTTCCTCTTCCGGTTCTTCCTCGGGAATTTGTGAATCTTCCCAAAGTATATTCGACTCTTCATTATTATTAGGTGAGTCGATGAGATTTGTACTAGAGGTAGACATCTATCACACAATATCAAACACGTTAAGAGATTAATATATCACATAATATTTACATGTTAATAATATATAGTTTCTAACAAAAAATGTTAAGCAATCGTTTTTAAAGAAAACACGGTCGAAGTCCAGACTCACTAATGCATCCTAACAAACTCGGTAAGACACACTAATGCAATTTTCTGGTTCTCTAAGACCAACGCTCGGATACCAACTGAAATATCCCGTTCATATTGATTATAAACGTTCCATAGTAATTGATTTCGTTGCGAGGTTTTGACCTCTATATGAGACGTTTTTCAAAGACTGCATTCGATTTTTAAAACAACCATAACCTTAATTTTATCGATAAAGGTTTAAAATATTACGACGATTATCAAATAATGATAATCAAAATATAGCGTTCTCACACGACCATTACATAATGGTTTACAATAATATTACACAACAATATATGTCTTGAAATGCAGTTTTCAAACAAAATTATACAAGCATGCACTCCAAATCTTGTCCTTAATTTAGTATGTAACATCGGAAGCTCTTAACAATTACCTGAGAATAAACATGCTTAAAACGTCAACAAAAATGTTGGTGAGTTATAGGTTTAACCTATATATTTATTAATCGTAATAATAGACCACAAGATTTCATATTTCCATTTTTCGTAAACATCATCCCATACATAGAGATAAAAAACATTCATATGGTGAACACCTGATAATCGACATTAACAAGATGCATATAAGAATATCCCCATCATTCGACATCCATCGGACATGATATAAAAACTTGAAGTACTAAAGCTTCCGCTACAAAGGATGGGGTTTGTTAGGCCCAATAGATCTATCTTTAGGATTCGCATCAATTAGTAGACTGGTTTACTAATTCTTAGGTTACCAAGGAAAATGGGCATATTCGGCTTCAATCATTCAATCATAGAAAGTAGTTTCACGTACTTGTGTCTATTTTGTAAAACATTTATAAAGTTGCATGTACTCTCATCCTAAAAATATTAGATTTTAAAAGTGGGACTATAACTCACTTTCACGGATTTTTACTTCGTCGGGAAGTAAGACTTGGCCACGGGTTGATTCACGAACCTATAACAAATATGTACATATATATCAAAGTATGATCAAAATATATTTACAACATTTTTATTACTTTTTAAAGATTTGAGTTTGTTAAGTCAGCAGTCCTCGTTAGTAACCTACAACTAGTTGTCCACAGTTAGATGTATAGAAATAAAACAGTATATATTATCTTGAATCAATCCATGACCCAGTGTCTACAAGTCTCAGACTCGATCACAACTCAAAGTATATATATTAATTTGGAATCAACCTCAACCCTGTATAGCTAAATCCAGCATTACTGCATATAGAGTGTCTATGGTTGTTCCAAATAATATATATAGATAGGTCGATATGATATGTCAAAACATTGTATTCGTGTCTATGGTATCCCAAGATTACAAAATATATGTTAGAATACATGTATAAGTTAGTTAAGTTATAATTTGTATAGATTTGTTACACATTTCACGTAGCTACAACAAGCAAAATTATCCAATCTTGTTTTACCCATAACTTCTTCGTTTTAAATCGGTTTTGAGTGATTCAAGTTGCTATGGTTTCATATTGAACTTAAGTTTATGAATCTAAACATAAAAAGTATAAGTTTAGAGTCAAAAATACAGGTTACAAGTCATTTTTGTAAAGGTAGTCATTTCAGTCGAAAGAACGACGTCTAGATGACCATTTTGGAAAACATATACTTCCACTTTGAGTTTAACCACGATTTTTGGATATAGTTTCATGTTCATAAGAAAAATCATTTTCCCAGAATAATAGCTTTTAAATCAAAGTTTATCATAGTTTTTAATTAACTAACCTAAAACAGCCCGCGGTGTTACTACAACGACGTATGTCCGATTTTACGGTGTTTTTCGTGTTTTTCAGGTTTTAAATCATTAAGTTAGCATACAAAATAGATATAGAACATGTGCCTAGTTGATACTAAAAGTAAAGTTAGAAGGATTAACTTTTGTTTGCGAGCAAGTTTAGCATTAACTAAACTATGTTCTAGTGATTACAAGTTTAAACCTTCGAATAAGATTAATTTATATATATGATTTGAATGATGTTATGAACATCGTTACTACCTCAAGTTTTGTGGATAAACCTACTGAAAATGAGAAAAATAGATCTAACTTCAAAGGATCCTTGGATGGCTTGAAAGTTTTTGAAGTAGAATCATGACACGAAAACAAGTTCAAGTAAGATTTCCATTCAAAATAAGATTGTTATAGTTATAGAAATTGAATCAAAGTTTTAATATGAGTATTACCTTGTATTAGAAAGATATCTTACTGTAAGTAAGAAGGATTTCTTGAGGTTGGATGATCACTCAAAATGGATTTGCAGGATTGGAAGTAAGCTAGCAAACTTGAAAGTGTTGTTGGTGTGTTCTTGAGTGGTTGTTTTGTAACTTGGTTTATGTATGGATTTATGAACTAGATTGAGTTAGATTTTGATGAAGATGATGAAGAACACTTAGAACAATGGAAGAACACTTGAGAGAGAGTTTTTTGATGCATGAAAGTTGTGATCAAAATGTGTTTGTATGTGTGCACATTCACGTGAATGTTAGGCTTGACATATAGGTTCATTAGTTTATAATTTTGTGAGATATTTCATGCTAAATGTTAAATGATGGTTCCCACATGGTTAGGTGACTCACATGGGCTGCTAAGAGCTAATCATTGGAGTGTATATACCAATAGTAAATACGTTTAGAAGCTGTGTATTGTACGAGTACAAATACGGGTGCATACAATTAGAATTGTTGATGAAAATGAATGAGGATGTAATTGTAAGCATTTTTGTTAATTATAAGTACTTTGATAAGTGTCTTGAAGTCTTTCAAAAGTGAATGAATACATATTAAAACACTACATGTATATACATTTTAACTGAGTCGTTAAGTCATCGTTAGTCGTTACATGTAAATGTTGTTTTGAAACCTTTAAGTTAACGATCTTGTTAAATGTTGTTAACCCATTGTTTATTATATCTAATGATATGTTAAATTATTATATTATCATAATAATATGATGTATTAATATATCTTAATATGATATATATACATTTAAATGTCGTTACAACGACAATCGTTACATATATGTCTCGTTTCGAAACACTTAAGTTAGTAGTCTTGTTTTTACATATGTAGTTCATTGTTAATACACTTAATGATATGTTTACTTATCATTTATCATATTTAAACATAATGTAACAATATCTTAATATGTTTCATATGTATTTAGTAAGACGTTGTTATAACGATAATCGTTATATACATCGTTTCGAGTTTCTTAATTCAATAAACTCATTTTTATGTATAACACTCATTGTTAATATACTTAGTGAGATACTTACTTATCATAATCTCATGTTAACCATATATATGTCTATATATATAACATCATGTAATTTTTACGAATTTGTAACGTTTGTGAATCGTCGGTCAATTTGGGTGGTCAATTGTCTATATGAAACCTATTTCAATTAATCAAATCTTAACAAGTTTGATTGCTTAACATGTTGGAAACATTTAATCATGTAAATACCAATTTTCATTTAATATATAAATATATAAACATGGAAAAGTTCGGGTCACTACATTTTTTACCCTAGATAAGTTTTTCGGAATAACCCTTCACCGGTGTTTGCAAAATGTTTTTGTGGGTTTTGTGGGTTTCAGATTTGAAAATTTTAGCTCAAAACTTGCGGTTTTGTGTCACCCACTTGCTAACCTTGTATTAGGAAAGCAACAAGTCCAGTTTACTTGTTCCGTATATTACCTTTCGGTAAACTACCTTCCGGTTGTAAAGGAAAGCGTTGAACAAGCAGCTGTTAAGGCAATGTCTACTGACATGCTTTTGATTATGGTCTACAACGTGTCAGATGCAATTACTATCTTACGGTTGACACCCGATTTGGTTCAGGTGACCTAATGAATTCTCAAGGATTGAGTAATATCAGTCTTAAAAGCTGATTTTTGATCTTTAAGGAGATTATCCTTTCTGAGGATCTGATTCATTAGTCTTATAAGCTAATTTGCATGGTGCCCCCCATTATATGAGACAGAGCCACTCATGGTTAGGATAAGTCTGACCACTTGGCGACCCTGTTTGATGCTGAGGTCCGTGGATTTCCAGATGATTTTCGAGAAAACTTTTCAAGGTTTTTCGTAGACTCTACAACTGGTCTGGACGACAACTTTCTGACCTAAATCAAGAAGCCCGTGTCTTTTTCTCGTAAGACTTTACTTCCTTTTAAATTCCATTTATATTACAATGAACTGGGTAAAACTGATTAATATCGTCCAAAATAAAAGTATCTTCAATTATTTGCACAAAAATATGTGATATATGTTTTAAATAACTTGGTAAATTTTTCCCACACTTGGCTTTTATTTTTCTTTCTTTGCCTTTTTATTATCTTCTATTCCATTTAAAATGAATTCAAGCGTTTTGCGTTGTTTCTCAATTTATGTCCTTTTCGTGGTAACAATAATTTCGGTGTTAACACCTAGTTTTATCATTCATAAATATGTATAAACATGATTTTGAGTTCATTTAGTTGAAAATTTTTAAAAATTTTACTAGAAGTGGGTAGTCAGTATATAAGACTAGGGCTGTTCTTTATTATCCGAGAGCACTAGATTCTAATACAACTACTGCTTTACTAGTAAAATTTAACGGTGGCTATTAAACCAAATGTATAAGTCAAATTTTTAAAACCGAAAGAATTTAATCCCTTCCCACACTTAAGATCTTGCAATGCCCTCATTTGCAAGAAATCAGTAACAATTTAAATTATTGAGGGTGATTGGTGTAGAAAACTGATTAAATTTTTACCTAAGTTTCCAAACATATTTTTGTTTGTTTGAATGATAAATTGTGCACATCATTTGTTCATTCCTACAGTTGTTATTTCACATATATTTTGCATCTTGTCGTCAAAATTAGTTGCTTTTGCTGAACTTAATGCCAGTCTTTAAAAGTTCGCTGTTTTACCATGTTGTGTACAATTGACAATATACATACAATACAAATATACACATGCATGGTAATTTGAAATGGGACTTAATATCCCACTTTCAAATTATAAATATGAAATATTAGTAACACAATAATAAAAATGTTAAAAATTACATAAAAATATCAAAATATTATATGTTTAAACATAAATAAATAAAAATGAAAAAAAAATAAGAAATCACCAATGGAACTGTATCAATCTGGATATTGATTCCAGTTCATGTCATCGCTCGGGTTCCATGGCTGGTGATAGGTGTCCTGATAGGCTTGGTTGGGGTCGTACAGGTTAAAGGGCGGTCGGATGTCAGGCTGATGTGGTGGATAAAAAGCACGCCGAGTCGGGATGTAGTTATGTGGTACCTGATATGATAGCTGGCTCATGATCCGGTGCTGATGAACTACCCAACTATCATGCTGGCGTCGCCTGGATTGAATCATACTCATCCGCGGCTCTCCACTGCTCATATTGACGATGCCTAGCCTAGTTATTCATTTCCACCTCATCTATATGCTGATAAACATCAGTATAACTATCCCTAATGACATCCCTAATGTCATCTGCTTCCTCCTTCTCCTCGTCGGAACCCCTCTCTACCTTTGGATGGTTGCCCTGATATGGTAGTGGCCTATTGTGTTTCCGAGTTAGTACCTTTGCACCTTGATAAACCGATAGACCTATAGTCTCGGCTTGTCCCTCAATCTCGACCATCGGACCCCCTCGATATTTATCTACACCTAAATACTCTCCAATGAGAGTAACAAAAATGCCTCCTCCTATTATTCCCCCCTCCTGTATTCCTTCCACCATTTTGGATAGATAATAACCAATACAGTAGGGGATATTAACAAAGCTTCTAGGGTTTCGAAAGCACTTGAGGTAGAATAAATCATTTAGGGTTATTTTCTCCTTGTTTTTACCTTGTTGTGTAATCGAATTTGCTAAAAACCTATGAATTATGTGCAGCTCTGCTTTGTTAATATCTAAATTGGAGTGTCTTCCACCCCGCCTAAACTCATTAAAGTTTGACATACGCCTCCATATGGCATTAGCGTCAAAATCTCTATCTACCCACTCACCTTCATGAATCAAAGCTGTACAATCAGGTGATAATAATTCAGCGGGGGTGTAAATCTGTAAAGCCCTAGCCATGTCCAGCATGGACATCCTGTACATCCTACCTCCAAGTAAAAATATAAGAAAGCTCCTATCTTCTACGTTATCTACATCCCTATTTAATGCTATAGTACTCATTAATTCAACACACCACTCCTTATATACAGGTCTACGAGTGGTAAACAAACGTTCCCAGTCAGGAAAAGAAGAGTTCCCATACCTTTGAATTAGTAACAACCTAAATGAGTTAGCAAGGTTGACTTCTTCCAAAGGTATCTAATCTATCACCCTTGGTACCTCTACATTTTTGGTGTAAAGTTTAAATTTGTTACTTTAGTACGTCGGGTAGTCTATCCAGTTTCGCTCAAACCTCATATTGGGATGTAATTCCTGTTGATCATAGTTATGTTGTTGTTCAGGTTGTGGCTCAGGCTGCATCTCTGGCTGTGGTTCTTGTTCCGGTTGTCTAGATGATGATGCACCGTCAGTATCGATATTTCTCTGCAAAACACATTAAACACAAAATTTTGTGCATCCAAATATGCATTAGTGTTAGCAAAATGACAAATTAAAACAATTACAATAACATGTTTAATCAAGATTAAACTTATACACATTTTCATATTTTTATCATTCTACAATTTTTCAAATAAGCATATGTGAAAATGTATACAAAGTTCATAAGCATTCAACTCAGATAACATGTTAAAATAACCATTACTAGCAATTAAACAAGTTTCAAATGGCATTCATATCAAAATAATCAAGTTCATGAATTTTAGACTTAAAAAGTCGACTTTGATCCTCAAAATTCATGTTTAGGATCAAAGTTTGGATCATTTAGCAATCTAAACATGTTACACTACTTAATTTAGCAATAATTCATAACAAAAATCGGCCATAACCTGTTTATATCAAAAAGCCCCAAATTGCTCAAGAACACAAACCCTAGATTGTTAAAATTTTGAAATTTAAAGCTTCTAATCATGTTAAATAACATCAATCTAGGTTATACAAGCATAATATATGAATAATTTAACTCTAATTACACTAGAAATTATCAAAATTAAATTAGGTAAAAAATTGCCCAAGAACACTATAATTCGAATTTAAAGAGTTTTAGGGTGGAATCGTTACTTCTTTGAAAAACTTCTGAACAAACGCATGATTAGAGCGTATTATAGCAAGAAATTTGGTTGAATTTGGTTGAAAAATGATGATTTTAGGGAGAGTTTTGTAGTGACCCGAACTTTTCCATGTTTATATATATATTAAATGAAATTGTTATTTACATGATTAAGTGTTTCCAACATGTTAAGCAATCAAACTTGTTAAGACTTGATTAATTGAAATAGGTTTCATATAGACAATTGACCACCCAAGTTGACCGGTGATTCACGAACGTTAAAACTTGTAAAAACTATATGATGACATATATATGGTTATATATATAGTTAACATGATATTATTATAAGTAAACATATCATTAAGTATATTAACAATGAACTACATATGTAAAAACAAGACTACTAACTTAATGATTTTGAAACGAGACATATATGTAACGATTATCGTTGTAACGACATTTAATGTATATATATCATATTAAGAGATATTCGTACATCATAATATCATGATAATATAATAATTTAAAATCTCTTTTGATATTATAAACATTGGGTTAACAACATTTAACAAGATCGTTAACCTAAAGGTTTCAAAACAACACTTACATGTAACGACTAACGATGACTTAACGACTCAGTTAAAATGTATATACATGTAGTGTTTTAATATGTATTCATACACTTTTGAAAGACTTCAAGACACTTATCAAAATACTTCTACTTAACAAAAATGCTTACAATTACATCCTCGTTCAGTTTCATCAACAATTCTACTCGTATGCACCCGTATTCGTACTCGTACAATACACAGCTTTTAGATGTATGTACTATTGGTATATACACTCCAATGATCAGCTCTTAGCAACCCATGTGAGTCACCTAACACATGTGGGAACCATCATTTGACAACTAGCATAAAATATCTCATAAAATTACAAAAATATGAGTAATCATTCATGACTTATTTACATGAAAACAAAATTACATATCCTTTATATCTAATCCATACACCAACGACCAAAAACACCTACAAACACTTTCATTCTTTAATTTTCTTCATCTAATTGATCTCTCTCAAGTTCTATCTTCAAGTTCTAAGTGTTCTTCATAAATTCCAAAAGTTCTAGTTTCATAAAATCAAGAATACTTACAATATTGCAAGTTTACTTCCAAGTTTTCTAAATCCATTCCAAGTAATCATCCAAGATCAAGAAACCTTTGTTACTTACAGTAGGTTATCCTAATACAAGGTAATAATCATATTCAAACTTTAATTCAATTTCTATAACTATAACAATCTTATTTCGAGTGGAAATCTTACTTGAAATTGTTTTCGTGTCATGATTCTGCTTTAAGAACTTTCAAGCCATCCAAGGATCCTTTGAAGCTAGATCTATTTTTCTCATTTCCAGTAGGTTTATCCAAGGAACTTGAGGTAGTAATGATGTTCATAACATCATTCGATTCATACATATAAAGCTATCTTATTCGAAGGTTTAAACTTGTAATCACTAGAACATAGTTTAGTTAATTCTAAACTTGTTCGCAAATAAAAGTTAATCCTTCTAACTTGAATTTTAAAATTAACTAAACACATTTTCTATATCTATATGATATGCTAACTTAATTATTTAAAACCTGGAAACACGAAAAATACCGTAAAACCGGATTTACGCCGTCTTAGTAACACCGCGGGCTGTTTTGGGTTAGTTAATTAAAAACTATGATAAACTTTGATTTAAAAGTTTTTATTCTGAGAAAATGATATTTATTATGAACATGAAACTATATCCAAAAATTATGGTTATACTCAAAGTGGAAGTATGTTTTCTAAAATGGTCATCTAGACGTCGTACTTTCGACTGAAATGACTACCTTTACAAAAACGACTTGTAACTTATTTTTCTGACTATAAACCTATAATTTTTCTGTTTAGATTCATAAAATAGAGTTCAATATGAAACCATAGCAATTTGATTCACTCAAAACGGATTTAAAATGAAGAAGTTATGGGTAAAACAAGATTGGATAATTTTTCTCATTTTAGCTACGTGAAAATTGGTAACAAATCTATTCCAACCATAACTTAATCAACTTGTATTGTATATTATGTAATCTTGAGATACCATAGACACGTATACAATGTTTCGACCTATCATGTCGACACATCTATATATATTTCGGAACAACCATAGACACTCTATATGTGAATGTTGGAGTTAGCTATACAGAGTTGAGGTTGATTCCAAAATATATATAGTTTGAGTTGTGATCAATACTGAGATACGTATACACTGGGTCGTGGATTGATTCAAGATAATATTTATCGATTTATTTCTGTACATCTAACTGTGGACAACTAGTTGTGGGTTACTAACGAGGACAGCTGACTTAATAAACTTAAAACATCAAAATATATTAAAAGTGTTGTAAATATATTTTGAACATACTTTGATATATATGTATATATTATTATAGGTTCGTGAATCAACCAGTGGCCAACTCTTACTTCCCGACGAAGTAAAAATCTGTGAAAGTGAGTTATAGTCCCACTTTTAAAATCTAATATTTTTTGGGATGAGAATACATGCAGGTTTTATAAATGATTTACAAAATAGACACAAGTACGTGAAACTACATTCTATGGTTGAATTATCGAAATCGAATATGCCCCTTTTTATTAAGTCTGGTAATCTAAGAATTAGGGAACAGACACCCTAATTGACGCGAATTCTAAAGATAGATCTATTGGGCCTAACAAACCCCATCCAAAGTACCGGATGCTTTAGTACATCGAAATTTATATCATATCCGAAGGGTGTCCCGGAATGATGGGGATATTCTTATATATGCATCTTGTTAATGTCGGTTACCAGGAGTTCACCATATGAATGATTTTTATCTCTATGTATGGGATGTGTATTGAAATATGAAATCTTGTGGTCTATTGTTACGATTTGATATATATAGGGTAAACCTATAACTCACCAACATTTTTGTTGACGTTTAAAGCATGTTTATTCTCAGGTGAATACTAAGAGCTTCTGCTGTTGCATACTAAAATAAGGACAAGATTTGGAGTCCATGTTTGTATGATATTGTGTAAAAACTGCATTCAAGAAACTGATTTCGATGTAACATATTTGTATTGTAAACCATTATGTAATGGTCGTGTGTAAACAGGATATTTTAGATTATCATTATTTGATAATCTACGTAAAGCTTTTTAAACCTTTATTTATGAAATAAAGGTTATGGTTTGTTTTAAAAATGAATGCAGTCTTTGAAAAACGTCTCATATAGAGGTCAAAACCTCGCAACGAAATCAATTAATATGGAACGTTTTTAATCAATAAGAACGGGACATTTCAGTTGGTATTCGAGCGTTTTTCTTAGAGAACCAGAAAATTTACATTAGTGTGTCTTATCGAGTTTGTTAGGATGCATTAGTGAGTCTGGACTTCGACGTGTTTTCTTTAAAAATGATTGCTTAACATTTTTGTTGGAAACTATATATTATTAACATGTATATATTATGTGATATATTAATCTCTTAACATGTTTGATATTGTGTGATAGATGTCTACCTCTAGCACAAATCCCATTGACTCACCTAATAATAACGAAGAGTCGAATATATGTTGGACTGATTCACAAGTTCCCAAAGAAGAACCGGAAGAAGAATCAGAACCGGAAGAAGAATCAGAACCGGAAGAGGAGGAACCGGAGGAGGAAATAGAACCGGTGGGGGAAATAATAAAACGGTTAAGTAAAAGAAAATCCTCAACCAACCGAACAAGGTTAATTATGGTCAATGGTGTTTCCGCCAAGGAAGCAAAATATTGGGAGGATTACCAATTCTCCGATGAATCGGATTCCGACGAGAATTCCGATGATGTTATAGAAATTACCCCAACTGAATTTAAAAAGGCAAAAGAAAATAATAAGGGAAAGGGCATAAAAATAGAGAAATTTGATTCCAAACCCGATGAACTTTATATGTATCGTCAACACCCGTATTTCTTAAGTTGTGACAATAACCCGGGAACCTCTAAACCACCAGGTTTTTCTAAACCAATGTGGAAAACGACGGCTCCTATTAGGGGAACATCATATATCCCTTGAAACTTGGCAAAATGAACCAAAACCGAAGAAGAAGAAACGAGCGAGTCGGAATAAGATAGTTGTATTCGTGTGGTGTAATATATGTAATATAGTGTGCTTATGCTTTATGATATATGTAAAAATTGATTGTATTAATAAGTATTTTTTTTATGAATCTAACTCTTGTCTATTTTACAGTATAAAAACACAAAATGGATAGACAACCCAATATTTTAATAGACCTACTCGGAGACATGATTGATGAAATCTTGTCTAGAGTCGGTCAGAATTCCTCGGCATAACTATTTAAGGCGAGATCAGTTTGTAAGACATTTGAAGAACGTTCCAAGAATTCCTTGGTTTATAAAAGGCTTTCGTTCAAAAGATGGGGGATATCACATTGGAAAATCCATAAGTTACGGTGTGTTTACTTTGACGCATATATTGCGGGGAACCCAAATGCTATTTTACACAACGGGTTAAGAAATTATTTTGACTCAATATATCCGAATATAGGACTTCGTGATTTAGAAAAAGCGGCTAACATGCAACATAAAGAAGCATGTTATGCTTACGGATTAGTAATGTTCGCTTCTCACCAAAGTGAGAACAAGAACATCGGGCTACAACTATTAAACAAAACGTTCCCACAAGTGACGGAGTCGGTAATTGGGGTTAGAAATGAGGTTTTTAGATTGTTAAGGGACTGTTGGATATTACGTAACCCTCGTCCCTTTGACGACGTTACAACACGCTGTCTTATCAACGGCCATAACGGTTATGTTCCACAAGACCAAGGATGGGAAGTAGTCCTAGTAAAACCAGAATGCATGACTTGTTTCTGGACGTATGAATTACGTGTCTTTATTGCCTTTGCTGAACGACTTGTGTACTAGCTAGAATTATCTTCACAACTATCTTGTATCAAATTTATTGTGTACTATATTTCATGCTATATGTAAAATAAGCGGTATTGTAAGTTTGTAAAATATTGTGTAAAAGTTTGAACGCGAAATATTATTATAATCAGTTTTTCATATAGAATTGTAGTAGTTGAATTGTATATTAGCTACTAAGTATGAACTTAACGGGTAGGTACTACCCGAATTTAAACTTATAAAATGCTAATATGAAGAAAAAGCTTTTATAAATAAGTTCATATTACGCTACGAAATACTATTGACTACTCTTGATATTCTATATGATTAACTCGTTTCATTTGACTATTTTGAAGGAAATGGCACCGACTAATCGACACACCTTGAATATGAGTGAAGAGGAATTTTGTGCCTTTCTTGCTTCAAACATAGCTGCAGTACAGGCTGCGCTACATACCAACAATAACCTTGGATCTAGCAGTACAGGAAATCATGTAGGATGCACCTACAAAGAATTCACTGTCTGCAAACCTTTGGAATTTGATGGAACCGAAGGACCGATCGGATTGAAACAAGGTCGAATTGGTGTTTGCCATAAGTAAGTGTACTGAAGAGGAGAAAGTGAAGTACGCTACGCATACCTTCACAGGTTCTGCATTAACATGGTGGAATACCTATCTAGAGCAAGTGGGACAAGATGATGCGTACGCACTACCGTGGTCAGCATTCAAGCACTTGATGAACGAGAAGTACCGTCCCAGAACCGAGGTCAATAAGCTCAAGACAGAACTTAGAGGGTTACGAACCCAAGGATTTGATATTACCACGTACGAAAGACGATTCACAGAATTGTGCCTATTGTGTCCGGGAGCGTTCGAAGATGAGGAAAAGAAGATCGACGCGTTTGTGAAAGGATTACCGGAAAGAATCCAAGATAAGTTCACACGAGCCCGTCTCCATACCACAGGCAGGTAGAATGGCTCACAAACTAGTGAACCAGATTGAAGAAAGAATTAAAGAACAGACTGCTGAAGAGGCCAATGTGAAGCAAGTCAAAAGAAAGTGGGAGGAAAACGGTGATAAGAATCACCAATACAACAACAACAGCAATTACAACAATAATCGCAACAACTATCCCAACAATCGCAACATCAATTGCAACTACAACAAACGGCCCAACAACAACAACAACAACAACAACAACAGCAACAACAACAACAACAACAACAACAACAACAACAACAACAACAACAACAACAACAACAACAACAACAACAACAACAACAACAACAACAACAACAATAACAACAACAACAGCAACTACAACAATCATCCCAACAACATTAATAACCGCAACAACAACAGAAGCAGCTATGCCAAAGGTGTGAAAAGTATCACTCGGGGTTCTGCACCAAATTTTGCAACAAGTGTAAAAGAAATGGTCATAGCGCGGAGAAGTGTGAGGTCTACGGACCAGGGGTTAACAGAACGAAAGGAACAAATGGTGTCGGAACGAGTAATGGTGGAGCAAGTAGTGTCAGAGCAAGTTATGCCAATGTAGTTTGTTATAAATGTGGTAAACCGGGCCACATTATTAGAAATTGCCCGAACCATGAGAACACGAATGGACAAGGCCGCGGAAGAGTTTTCAATATTAATGCGGCAGAGGCACAGGAAGACCCGGAGCTTGTTACGGGTACGTTTCATATTGACAATAAATCTGCTTACGTTTTATTTGATTCGGGTGCGGATAGAAGCTATATGAGTAGAGATTTTTGTGCTAAATTAAGTTGTCCATTGACGCCGTTGGATAGTAAATTTTTACTCGAATTAGCAAACGGTAAATTAATTTCAGCAGATAATATATGCCGGAATCGAGAAATTAAACTGGGTAGCGAAATATTTAAGATTGATTTGATACCAGTAGAGTTAGGGAGTTTTGATGTAATAGTTGGCATGGACTGGCTGAAGAAGGTGAAAGCAGAGATCGTATGTTATAAAAATGCAATTCGCATTGTACGAGAAGAAGGAGAACCCTTAATGGTGTACGGAGAAAAGGGCAACACGAAGCTACATCTTATTAGTAATTTGAAGGCACAAAAACTAATAAGAAAAGGTTGCTATGCTATTCTAGCACACGTCGAGAAAGTACAAACTGAAGAAAAGAGCATCAATGATGTTCCTGTAGCAAAAGAATTTCCCGATGTATTTTTGAAAGAATTACCGGGATTACCCCCACATCGATCCGTTGAATTTCAAATAGATCTTGTACCAGGAGCTGCACCAATAGCTCGTGCTCCTTATAGACTCGCACCCAGCGAGATGAAAGAACTGCAAAGCCAACTGCAAGAATTATTAGAACGTGGTTTCATTTGACCAAGCACATCACCATAGGGAGCTCCTGTTTTGTTTGTCAAGAAGAAGGATGGTACATTTAGGTTGTGTATTGACTACAGAGAGTTGAACAAACTTACCATCAAAAACTGTTATCCACTGCCGAGAATTGATGACTTATTTGATCAACTACAAGTGTGATGACCCGAAAATTTTTGACCAAATTTAAACTTAATCTTTAACGTTTCCGACACGATAAGCAAAGTCTGTAAAGTTGAATCTCAAAATTTTTGAACTATTCAATTACCTTTCGATTGTTCTCAACGATTCACGAACAATTATATGTAAGTAGATACATATATATACCATAACTTGAAAACGTAACAAAGTGTTGAGTATATGATACTGTGCATTAAACTTATTGGTTTGATTATCTGATTGATATATTTAGATACAGAGTTAAAACATTATGCCAAACGATTGAATTAAAAGATAATTATTGAGTCCCTTAAGGATTATGATATTATTACGGGTCTCTGTTGTAAGGTCCACGTTGATTTGGGAAATCATTCATTCTTAACGGTATTCGGAATAAATGGTAAAGTGTTTGTTTAAATAACGTAATTTGGACACATACAATAATAAGGAATATCAACTGTTGGAATTAGATATATGAATAACTTGCGATATGTATTTTAAAACGTGTTTATTAATATTGAAAATATATATTTAACAATACGATAAAATATAATATTAACTTGGTCATAAAAACGAATTGTTATTATATATATATTAACAAATAGCGAGATGATAATTTATAGAAGTAAATGATCAAAATACTCGAAAGTTTAAGATATACTATGAGTGGTATAGTTTAGGGATAATTTAAGGCTATATTTTGACAAAGGTACGTGACACGAAATGTAAAATACAAGTTTTCTCAGCGTACGAAAGGACATTTGAAAAACCGGAACCGGGACATAAGTCGAGTGATGACGTACGACTTATCGGAACAAAAATTACAAGTCAACTATGCATGTGAATTTAATATAATATATAATTAATTATATAAATTAAATATATTATATATATTATATAAAATTATGTCGACAAACAAAAAGTTAAAAGTTTGTGAGCTGGATCAGAGGGCCATGCGATCGCATAGCCTTGAAGCACAAATCCCATGCGATCGCATGGGGTACTTTTTCAGAAAAAGTTCTATAAATTGTGCAGTTTTTGGCTCAATTGAATATATATCTCTTTCTCTAGTATTATTACTCCGTAATATTTATTTAATTTATTTTTTTATTATTATTATTATTATTATTATTATTATTATTATTATTATTATTATTATTATTATTATTATTATTATTATTATTATTATTATTTATATTATTAAGATTAATATTATTATTAATCTTATTATTATTAGTATTATTAATTATGTATTATACATAAAATACTATGACGAGGTCATGAGTGGGTTATTTTCAAAATGGTTTTCAAGCGGGATAGAGCTAAGGAAATTATGGGTTATTGCCAAGGAGGTTATGGGTAATGTTCGGGGGTATATTTATGAATCAAACCTAGTGTTTATCATCTCCGTTACGTCTACGTACTTTCCTACAATATTGAATCTCAATACTGATACGTTGAGATCTACGATTAATTGGTAATCCGAGTTCCGGTCACATTTTGGTAAACAACTTTATATGCTGCTAAGGTGAGTTTCATATGATCCCTTTTACTCTCTACATTTTTGGGCTGAGAATACATGCAAATGCTTTATAAACTGATTTACAATATTTATATGCGTGAGTTTCATTTGCTCCCTTTTTAATTGCTTTTACAATCTATAGTTTTGGGCTGAGAATACATGCACTTTATTTTAAACACAATGGATACAAGTACATATTAAATTCTACACTGAGTTTGAACCGAAAATCCCTTAGTTTTGGTAACTAGTAACTGCCAGTTATAAGAACAGGTGGGCGCGAGTAGTAGTATATGGATCCATAGGGCTTGATATCCCCGTCCGAGCTAGAGCACTAGCCTTTTAACGGACGTATGCTATTTGAGAAGCGTACACGTTGGTTTGCGTGTATTATTAAGATGATTATACAAAGGGTACAAATTATATATATGTTAAGTTTAGTTATCAGGGTGCTCAATCTTGTAGAATATTTTGATAAACGTTTCTGGATGAAACAACTGAAATCTTGTGATCCACTTTTATATACAGATTATGCAAAACACTAAAACTATGAACTCACCAACCTTTGTGTTGACACTTGTTAGCATGTTTATTCTCAGGTTCCCTAGAAGTCTTCCGCTGTTTGCTTACATGTTATACAAGCTATGTGCATGGAGTCTTGCATGCTTTATTCAAGAAAATGTTGCATTCACAAAATCATCACCATGTATCTTATTTTGACTGCATTGTCAACGGAATTACTATTGTAAACTATTATTTACGGTGATTGTCTATATATAGAAATCATCAGATGTCAAGAACCTTTGATTTAAATATTCATTGATGGTGTGCCTTTTCAAAAGAATGCAATGTTTACAAAACGTATCATATAGAGGTCAAATACCTCGCAATGAAAACGATGAATGACGTGTTCCTCCATATGGATTTGGAGCGATCGTCACAGTTGGTATCAGAGCGTTGGTCCTAGCGAACCAGGTCATGCATGAATGTGTCTAACTGATAGTTGTTAAGATGCATTAGTAAGTCTGGACTTCGACCGTGTCTGCATGTTAAAAGTTTTGCTTATCATTTCTTGTCGAAAATTATATGCTTATCATTCTTAAGTCTAGACACGTTTTACTGCATTGATTGCATAAATAGTGTATAGACAAAAATTCATATCTTAGCGTATCTGTTACTGTAAACTTTTCCTGACATCTTCCGAAAATTTCTCCGTAATTTATGGAATTTGGTATTATATATACATATGTAAATTATGTATTGAAGAATACCAAACTAAATTCTGTAATCTATTTCATATCAAAAATCATCTATCTAATTATACAAGATGGATCCCGTATCTAGTTTAAATTCCTTAAATTCCGACAGCTATTCCGATATGGATATTCTCCTGAACTCTGAAGAAAGTGTAACTGGAATGGATCAACCAATTAGCCATCATCTATTCTGGATGAATTGGGGATGGGTTCGTAGCCTACTAAATTATTGGAGACAAGAAGAAGGTGATCCCTTCCATCCACCACATTGCCCTCTTGGCGAAGAACCTGAAGCACTTACCGACGAACCTGTTCGTAATACCATTTTCTCTCTCATCTCCAGAATATCTCGTCATGATCATATACTCTCTCAAATTCTGGATCTTATTCATCCGCTCGTCCGAACCGCCAATCATCCTGGTGTAGTAGAAGAAGTCAACGAGCTTTGCGCTCGGGTAGTGGCTTTGGAGAATATGGTGCAAAGGTTACAAGCACCAGTAGCATCACCGGCATCAACAGTACCATCGACAACAACACCAATAGTACCATTACCACCACTAACAACATCCGCATCGCAAACCTCAACTTCACAATCTGTTCCACGAGCATCAATGTCATACGCACCGTAGTTACCAAGAAATACCAGCAACAATAACCGATGAAGTATTAACTCATTTCCCCTGAAGAAATTTTATGTATATTTAATATATATGAATTTTGAAATCAAAATAAATCTTTTCGTACCAAGTTATTACGTGTGAATCTTAACTGGTAGGTACTACTCGGTTAATTCATATTACTAATATGCTATGATGTACATATTTCGTTAATGACTTAACCATCGTTAACTACAATCTCTGTTTCCAACTCAATGAATTCCATTTCATAATAAACTAAGTATATTATTCAATTATATGGTTGATTTTATACTTTCATCTTCGATGTATTTGAAACTTTCTAGAAAACATCATTCGTACCTTGCGAAGTTAGAAAGAGTTCCATGAGTACCAACATGATTCACTGAGAAAATATCAATAAAACTGAGTATTGATTAAATTAGTGAAATACTCCGTAAAGATTATTAAATCTTTAATGTTTTATTCATTTCTAATTCAAGTCAAAAATCAAATGAGCTTAATATGATATTAACTCATCAAATCTGTATTACATCTGAAGAAAATATACATACATATATTTTCATAAAGACGGTAATAAAAATTCTTTTGTACAAAATATTACTTGTGAAATCTTTAACGGGTAGGTAATTCCCGGGAAATATTTAAGTTCACAATTAATATGTTACACTGTACATTCTTCAACTTTGATTCAAAAATTATTAACTATGCTCACAGCGATATACAATCGTTTCCATACAAATTCAATTACATATTCTGATATTGACGGATCAGAATCCAAGTCAAGATTTAACGGGTGACATCATTCTTAGATCTCTACATCTTTCAAAGCTATACTTTGACTTCAAAAATGTGAAAGATCCTTTAGCATTGTTATTACTGAAAATAACCTTGCAATTCCTTTCCAAAAGTATCCAGTATTATCAACCGTTCAACCAGTCAACGACGACCTTTCAGACTTGTAACTTTGGTATATACGTTTTTGTTACTGGGGAACCTTTCATGTTCCACCACATTAGCAGTAAATTTACCAACAACTTCATTGATCTTTGACCTTCCAAAAAATCATTATACTCATTGAAACCCCATCATGTACTCACCTACATCTTGTAACAATAATTGATATACCAACTACCGAGAATTAGCAATCAGTATTTCGAATTTTGCAGCAATTCTACGCCAACAGTTATATATATACATATAATGTATATCTTATAGACTTACATACTTCGAATGTGAAGTTTCTGAAAAACACCCCAAACTACGAAACTAGTTCTCCGAATTTTGGAAAAATGCTGATGAAATAGCAAAAACTGTAAACGATCTTAACAGTCAAAAGTTTGATGATAAAGAATAGTATGGTGGTAAAGCTGAGAAAAAGAGAAGGTTTGGAACTGGAAAACGGATTGAGCAGACCATGAAGGAGGCTGTGGACAAATCACATAAACGAAATCTACCTTCAAAGAATACAAATGATTCAGTGTCTGCTGAAATCCTTAGCAAATACCTTGCTCCTTACTCTAAAACCTTTGCGGACAATATTCTTCATCATCATCTTATCTTGAATATTCTATGATATCATCGTATCTTCCATTATAAATATCCTCCATATTTCTGAAGATATTTTTTATAACCATTCTTATCTAAAATCATTCATCTCTTCGTGCTATCTGTGTTACATCATAAAAGAAACTATTTTAGTTTCTAAAATCTGAAAAATTCGAAAAATAGATGTTTTGAAGTAATGTTGGGAATTGAAGCATGAGTTAATATAATATAATGACACTTGATCAACGTAATTATATTACAGTAAGTCATGCTGAGTTTCTAATGGAACATGATAAAGGTTCACATATCATACCCTCATCATGAACCATGTTACATAACTCTTTCATTCTATATAATCTCTAAAAATATCAAGAAAATATTTTCTTAATGATTCGGTTTTTTTTAGGTATTCTGGTAATTTGACAAGTCAGATTGTGCTATTACCATTTCTTTCTTAGAACATTAGTTATGTTCATCTGAAACTTCATACCTACGAATTCTGGACCATTATTCGCTTGACTTAAAGTCGGGAAGAGAAAACGAAAGCATGAAGCTCCGAAATATAATGGAAAATATAAAGCCCGAAAACAACCCCGAAATTACAAACCGTGTATATCAATGCGTATAGCAATATAAAGACACGGGAGAATGAAAAACAATATAACCCCAAGGTAATAGTAGAAGAAAATAACCTCCTCTGGTGGCAGATTGATAATGCTAAAAACGAACATATATTTCATAGCATTATTCCTCAAGAAAGACAAGCTTTTAGTTGCAAATTATTCTATTTACAAGTGATATTCGTTTAAATAATAAAAGGTGAAGACAAAAGACAGATTCGACGAATTGAAGACGCAAACGACCAAAAAGCTCAAAAGTACAAAAGACAATCAAAGAGGTTCCAATTATTGATAAGAAAAGTCTCGAAATTACAAGAGTGCAAGATTCAAAACGCAAAGTACAAAATATAAAATTGTACGCAAGGACGTTCGAAAATCCGGAACCAGGACCGGAGTCAACTCTCAATGCTCGACGCAACGGACTAAAAATTACAAGTTAACTATGCACATAAATATAATATAATATTTAAATAATTCTTATAATTATTTAATATATTATATTATTTATAAAACGTCGGCACAAGGAAACAAGCAACATGTGAACTCTCCCAGCTGGCCATGCGATCGCATGGCCAGGAAGAAGAAAGTCCATGCGATCGCATGGCATGAAAAGTCAGGCCACATCTCCTATAAAATCGAGTTTTGGTGAACCAAAAATCCATCAATCTCTCTTCTCTCATATATACGTAAAATATATATAATTTATATTTTAATTTTAATTTTAATTATAATTCTAATAATAAGGGTATGTTAGCGAATGTTGTAAGGGTGTAAGTCGAAATTCTGTCCGTGTAACGCTACGCTATTTTTAATCATTGTAAGTTATGTTCAACCTTTTTATATTAATGTCTCGTAGCTAAGTTATTATTATGCTTATTTAAAACGAAGTAATCATGATGTTGGGCTAATTACTAAAATTGGGTAATTGGGCTTTGTACTATAATTGGGGTTTGGACAAAAGAACGACACTTGTGGAAATTAGACTATGGGCTATTAATGGGCTTTATATTTGTTTAACTAAATGAAAGTTTGTTAATGTTAATATAAAGATTTACAATTGGGCGTCCCTATAAATTACCATATACACTCAATCGGACACGATGGGCGGGGTATTTATATGTACGAATAATCGTTCATTTAACCGGACACGGGAATGGATTAATAGCCACTAGAATAATTAAAACAGGGGTGAAAGTACATTCAAGGGTAATTGGTGTAATTGTTAACAAAGTAGTAAAACCTTGGTTTACACGCAGTCGATAACCTGGTGTATTCATTAAACAAAGTATTAAAACCTTGTTACAATTCGAATCCCCAATTAGTTGGAATATTTAACTTCGGGTATAATAATAATTTGACGAGGACACTCGCACTTTATATTTATGACTGATGGACTGTTATGGACAAAAACCAGACGGACAGATTAAATAATCCAGGACAAAGGACAATTAACCCATGGGCATAAAACTAAAATCAACACGTCAAACATCATGATTACGGAAGTTTAAATAAGCATAATTCTTTTATTTCATATTTAATTTCCTTTATTTTATATTTAATTGCACTTCTAATTATCGCATTTTTATTGTTAATTTATTTTATCGCACTTTTAATTATCGTACTCTTTAATTATCGCAAGTTTATTTTATCGCACTTTTATTATTCGCAATTTCATTATTGTTATTTACTTTACGCTTTAATTTAAGTCTTTTATTTATTTAATATTTTACATTAGGTTTTAACTGCGACTAAAGTTTTAAAATCGACAAACCGGTCATTAAACGGTAAAAACCCCCTTTTTATAATAATAATATTACTTATATATATATTTGTATTTTTATAAAAGTAAACTAATATAGCGTTGAGCTTTGTTTAAAGATTTCCCTGTGGAACGAACCGGACTTACTAAAAACTACACTACTTTACGATTAGGTACACTGCCTATAAGTGTTGTAGCAAGGTTTAAGTATATCCATTCTATAAATAAATAAATATCTTGTGTAAAATTGTATCGTATTTAATAGTTTTTCCTAGTAAAATATAAACTATTTCGTATACACCTCGCAAAACATCAAGTATTTTTGGCGCCGCTGCCGGGGAAACGCCGAAGCGAAACGCCACACACATAAAAAAAAAAAAAAAAATTTTATTTTTTAGTACGTTTTGTAGAAATACGTTTTAAATATTCGAAAATATAAAAATAAAAACAAAAATATAAATATTTTTTTTTAGAGTTTGTAAGTTATATAAAAGTTTCTTTATCTTTATTTTATAAAAATATAAGTTTTATTTAATTTATATAAATATATTACATAATTTTATTAAAACAGAAAAAAATAAAATAAATAAATATATATTAATTCGGCCCGAACACTGTAGCAGCCCAGCTTTTGGCCCGAAACCCTAGCCCATGCGATCGCATGGCTGGGCAACTGAGGACTCATGCGATCGCATGAGCCCATCTGACACGCCAGACTGCAGCCTGCCTGCATTAATTACTGATAATAATAATAATTATAATATTAAAACCCTAATTAGGGTTATATATAATATATATTAATTTAGTTTTTATTATTAATTTGTATTTTTAGTTTAATTAGTTTATTTAAATTGTAAAATTAGTAGTTTTATTAAATAAATAATATAAAAATAATATTTTTATAAAAATTGTACTTTTTACAACTTTTTGTATATTTTTATATTTTGTCCCTTTTTAATCGTTGTAGCATAACTTTTGTATTTTTAGCTCATATTTAATTTTAAACTTAGTTTTTGCTATAGTTATTTTTACTCCTAGATTTTTAGGCTTTGCCGTAGAATTCCTTAAGTGCTTTTTCTTTAGACTAAGATTTAGGTGCTTTAGAATTTTGCGACGCCTTTTTAAGTTTTAGTTTCTTTTTAAGTTATTTCCATTTGGGATTTAGTTTTTCTTGTAAGCTTTAATATTTTTAGACGACCTTTTACTATGTATCAATTATCATTCCAATTAGTAATTTCAATTTGCGATTATAATTTTAAGTTAGTTGTAGTAATAAGGTTAGGTTAGTAAAGTATTTTTAAGTTTTATAAGTTTCTTTTATTTTTTCCGTCACCTTTTATTTTTCAACCATTTTTCTTTTTCGACCTTTTTCGACGAGCTCTTTTTCTTTCTTATTTCTCGCTATTCTAGTTTTAGGACATAGATTTTTATTCTACTTCTTATCTAAATTTCTTAAAATTACGAAAATTTATTTTAAGTGGTTAAATTAATAGACATCAAAATTTTCTGGTTCGTAGTAATAGTTGGATTTGTACGTGGACCGGGTTATTGGAGCCAAACAGTCCTCAATTATATTGAGACCAAACGAATCCTGCCCCTCTGCTGCATCTTTTGGCTATTCGAAACGTGGGCAAAATCAGAAAAGTCTATTGATTGGATAACTTATTATAATTTTTCTTTCCTTTTTAAAACTAATAGGATATTCAGTGAATGCACCGAGCAAGACGTTCACCACCTTTTGTACGTTCACCACCTGTAACTAGATCAAGACATTTAGCAAATATAACCGCCGTTAATTTTTCTTTAGAATCGTCATCCAGTAGACCAAGTACTTCAGTTCAAATTTCCGATAATCCATTTTTTGAACCCGACCTCACAATTGAGAATCCGGAGAATATTCAGGAACGGTTCGTAGATCCTGAACCATTAAACTTTCCTCCGGAGCCACCAATCATTCAAACAGAGATTGTTGAGGAACGAACCATTAAATCAGAATCATCTAGTGATACCGATTCAACAAATTCAATTATGGGGAATCTGGAACCTCTAAGTATGGAAGACCGAATGAGAGCTAAACGCACTGGCCAAGGTCACGCAATTACTCATCCTGACATTAATGCGCCAGATTATGAAATCAAAGGACAAATTCTACATATGGTGACTAATCAATGCCAATTTAGTGGTGCGCCGAAGGAAGATCCAAATGAACATCTACGTACCTTTAATAGGATCTGCACACTATTTAAAATCCGAGAAGTGGAGGATGAACAGATATATCTCATGTTATTTCCCTGGACTTTAAAGGGAGAAGCCAAAGATTGATTGGAATCGTTACCTGAAGGGGCGATTGATACATGGGATGTTTTAGTTGACAAATTTCTTAAACAATTCTTTCCTGCATCTAAAGCCGTAAGACTTCAAGCAGAAATTGTTACGTTCACGCAGAAACCAAATGAAACTCTATATGAGGCGTGGACAAGATATGGAAAGTTGTTAAGAGGATGTCCGCAACATGGTTTAGACACCTGTCAAATAGTACAAATATTCTACCAAGGATGCGACATCACTACAAGGAAAGACATAGATATAGCAGCTGGTGGTTCTATTATGAAGAAAACCGAAACTGATGCTTACAAAATTATTGATAACACTGCTTCCCACTCACATGAGTGGCACCAAGAAAAAGATATCATTA